>NW_018397270.1:524360-527350 GCF_002168275.2 Theobroma umbraticum
CGACTAAGTCTTCTCTGTCTCACAATTTGCCTTACTTTGTTAATCGGTTAAGTAAGATTTTAATTGATTAAGAGCTTATTATTTTTGAATCAGTCAACTTCACTTTTGGATTTTAGCTGACTAACTCTATTGATTATCTGACTAAGAGGCTCATTTGTAACTCCTTATTCTAATGAGTTTTGATATTTATTTTTCAGTGATTAATTTGTTATTGATATACATTTTCATCTTACACACACAAGTAGTAAAGTTAGATATTAATGAGTGGGAATGTTTTATTATCATCAAGAACTTATGGAGCCAACAATCTCTCCCTTTTTGATGATGACAAAACAATCCTTGATTAATAGCACAGTGTTTATTAGTTCTTTTTGTACTGCACAAGATGAGGAATTTCTCCCCTTGAGTGTGTGTTCCCTCTTAATGTATGCATGATCTTTTTAGGTTATTTTGTTATCCAACTTAGTAGGCCAGTTAATTTTTATTTATTTCTTAAAGAAAATGACAGGCATAGATTCAGACATTTAATAGAATATATTCATACAAGCTCGTAGAATAATCAGTAATAGGTAACAAGATAATATCAATATTGTAACCAATTATATTAACATATCACCATCAATATATCATATCCATTATAAACCCAAATATCATTATCATGACAACACATATAACAAAATAGCATAACAAAAATAAGTTATCAGCATCTAAATCCTAACCATTAACAATCAACATAGCAAAACATCATAAACAACTAAACATCATCAAAATCAAATTCCTAAGTCAAAGGGATCAAAGGAAAGAGTGTCTGAGATTTGGAGAAGATCTTGGCTAGAGGATTTGATTGAAGATTTAGCTTTGTCAACCAATCTGGAAGACATTTTTCTTTTGAGGGACTTGGTTTTTATTTCCATTGTTTTTTTGCCTTTTCCAGTAGGTTTGGGTCTACCTTGTGTAGGTGCAGCTACTATCCCTTTCACTTTGTCTATGGGTTCACTTCTGCATGTGGTGTGTACTAATTCAGGAGAAGTTCTAGTAGAAGTTTGTTTCTGTGTTCTGCCTTTTGCTGCTTCTTTTTTTGTTTCTTTTCGCTTACCATCTGGTGAAAGACATCCATAATCAAAACTTTTTTAGAATTTGTTGGAGAAAACGTGGCTTTTGTGTTTCATCATGTAGTTAAGATCCAATCACTTTTGTATCCTCTTAGTATTCTTTTTCAATTCTAAGTTCTAGAATAAGCCGTTCTCTTGCTAGAGCAGGTTCAGATTCAAGTTCATCACCTTCAATTTGAGACGTAGGATTCTCAATAGTTTGTCCTGCTAGTGCTTGACTTGGTGTTGTTGAGGTACCTTCAATTGCAGGACCAGATGGTGACTTTCTTTTTTCTTTCATAGAATTTACCAACTCTGGCAAATTATCTTCAATTTTTTGAATTCTTTCAGACTGATCAATAAGTTTCCCATCAATTCTCATCAATAAATTCAAAATCATCTCATTTAAGATTTGAGAAGGAGTTGCCTTTGTCTGAGCAAAGGTGGGATATTCATTTCTTGAGGTGTCTTTGAGAGGTTTGATGAATTTTTCTCCTTCAAGTTTGTACCCCATCTTTGGTAGACTCCCCAAAAAGATGGGTTGATCTCTGCTCTTAACTTGATCTATCTGATCTCTAGTGTTCTAGATTCTTTCTTTTTTCTTTACTAGAGAAGTGATTATGTTTCCATACGCTAAATTTACTTTATCAACATGACAAGTTTCTCTCATTTTTTCAATCATAAATCTTTTAAGATTAAGAGGAGTTGCATTGAGTGCATACTCCATCAGCCACATATATTGAAGACTTACATAGCTAAAGCTATTGCTTCTTCCATGAATTGTTGAAGCAATAAAGTAATGCAGGATCCTAATTTGTGGACTCTTGATAAAACTTGCATAACTTCTGAAAGAATATCTTTTCTTTTTCCCAATGATAATTTCCCACAAAGATGAGGGATCATATTCTTTTGGAATTTTATACTTTCCCATATTGCACACAATGTTCAGCAAATTTCCCAGATCAGTTGCAGTAACCACAAATTCCTTCTCATTTAGAAACACAATATTACCATCCTCAACAAAGTCTTTTGGATTATTAACCTCAGTTTTATCTAGTGCAATGCTAGAGTAGAATTCTCTAACAAGACAAGCACTATAAGTTCTATTTTCAAAAACACTTAATTTCTTCAATTTTATTTCCTCAAAGTATTTTGATAGATTTTCTTTGATTTCTAAAACTTCATTAAAAATATCTCAATCAATGTAATTTCATAAGAGATGGGTACATTCTTTATTTTCTTAAATTTTTCCTCATAAATCTTATTCCTAAATTTTGAAGATGAAGAATTAACTTAATTATTGTATTTTTCATTTTTCATCTCTTTCGTTCATCTCTCTTTTTGTTTCTTCCTAGCTTTTTCAAGTGCTAAACTGGCTCATTCTTGTTCCCTTTCTTTTGAACCTTGGATGGTGGACTATCTTCCATGGGATGTTTCCCTTTCTTTTTTTCCAAAGTGTCACTTGGTAGTGAAGATTTGGCCATTGTTCTTAGTAGTTTTAGACTTAGGGTTTTAAGAGTTTGAGATGTGGGGTTTCGATTTTGAGAGGAGTGCCACCAGATGAGAGAGAGAGAGTATAGAGAGAATGTGTGGAGGTAAGAGAAGACTTTAATTTCCCTCTAAAAAAGAAGCCAGACATATCTTCGTCAAAATTTAAAATTTTTGGCCCAAATTTTGTTTTCAGTTAGACAGTTTCTTTTCCCTTTCCCCCATTCTCCTTTTCTTTTTCTTTAAAAATATAATAATATTATTTATATTTTATATTTTTTTATTTCAGTTTCTTAGTTGATTAAGTTTTACATTTAACTAACAAAGCCAAGCATTCTAAATAAGAGGATCAACACATAACATTTTTAATTAGCTAAGCGATTCTCTTAATCAACTAAGTTTCTACTGTCT
>NW_018397270.1:527360-527502 GCF_002168275.2 Theobroma umbraticum
GAACTCAAGAGATTTACCTAAAGCTCTTTTATATTAAGCATTCCTAGATTTCTCCTAATTTCATAAAATCTTTACTCATTTAAGGGATTGGTAAAGATATCAGACAATTGAAGTAAAGTGTTGACAAATTCAATCTTAATGT
>NW_018397270.1:527512-527621 GCF_002168275.2 Theobroma umbraticum
CACATGATCTTGAATAAAATGATGTCGAATTTCAATGTGCTTGGTTCTAGAGTGCTGAACTAAATTTTTTGAAATGTTTATAGCACTTGTGTTATCACAAAATATGGGT
>NW_018397270.1:527631-528455 GCF_002168275.2 Theobroma umbraticum
TGGTTACTCCAAAATCTTTTAATTGTTGCTTAATCTATATAATTTGAGCACAACACCTTCCTAAGGAAATGTATTCAATTTTAACTGTTGAGAGTGCAACGGAGTTTTATTTTTTACTTGAGTAAGATACAAGCATATTTCCAAGAAACTGATAGGAACCACTAATGCGTTTACTATCTGTTTTACTTCCAGCAAAATTAGCATTAGAGTCTCCAATAAGACTAAATGATGATCCTCTTAGATACCATAATCCTAAACTTTGTGTGTCCAAAAAGTACCTAAAGATTATTTTTACAGCTATTAAATGCGACTCTTTAGGATGTGATTGAAAATGTGCACACAAGCATACACTAAATTGTATGTTAGGTCTATTAGAGCAAAGAGCCAATCGTACTTCTATAAAGCTTTTGATCAACACTCTTTCTTTTTTCATCTTTATCTAGCTTGGTAGAGGGACTCATTAATGTACTAATTGACTTTAGCTTAGCACATCAAACATTTTCAGCATGTCTTGAATGTATCTTTCTTGATTGATAAAGATACCATCCTCACATTGTTTGATTTAAAGGCCAAGAAAGAATTTCAATTCACCCATCATGCTCATTTCTTCCATTTGTCTCTTAAGGTCTTTTGCATCATTATCATCAACAAAAACTTCCTTTTGCAGAGCATTGGTTCCATCAAAACCTACATGAATGAACTCTTCAATTGTTAAAGTTCTTTTGTTAAAAATTTTATAAGCTTTTGAGTTCAATGCATACCCTAAAAATATTGCTTCATCACTCTTCGCATCAAATTTTTAAAGAAAATGTTTTCCATTGTTC
>NW_018397270.1:528465-528870 GCF_002168275.2 Theobroma umbraticum
ATTTATAGCCAAAACTTCTAAAATGAGAAATGTTTGGTTTTCTGCCTTTGTATAACTCATAGGGAGTTTTAGATATCATGGCGCTTATTGAAACTCTGTTAAGAATGTAGGCTGCTATATTGATAGCTTCTGCCCAAAAATACTTTGGTAAATTGTTTTCACAGAGCATGGTTCAAGCCATTTCTTTTAAAGTTTGATTTTTTCTCTCAACAAACCCATTTTGTTGAGGTGTTCTAGGTGTAAAAAAATTGTGATCTAAACTTTTTCATTACAAAAGTTTTCAAATTTATCTCTTTCATATTCCCCTTCATGATCACTTTTAATGCTAACAATGATAAGTCCTTTTTCGTTCTGAACTCTCTTGTAATGATTTGCAAATGTAGATAATGCATCATTTTTGTGAGC
>NW_018397270.1:528880-528989 GCF_002168275.2 Theobroma umbraticum
ACCCAAGTATATCTAGAATAGTCATCAACTATCACAACACCATATGATTTACCCCCTAAGCTAGTAATGTTGATTGGACCAAATAGATCAATATGCAACAATTCAAGAG
>NW_018397270.1:528999-529249 GCF_002168275.2 Theobroma umbraticum
TGAAATAATCTTTCTGGCTTTGAAAGATGTTCTAACTTGTTTCCCTAATTAGCAAGCATCACAGATCTGATCATTCTCAAACTTAAGTTCAAGCAATTTGATAACCAGATTTCTTCTCATTAGTTTTGAAATGGTATGCATGCGTACATGTCTAAGTCTTCTATACCATAACCAGCTATCATTTCCATCATTTACCATAAGGCATGTCTCACAATCTAGCTCAAGATCTTCAAAAAATATAACATACATA
>NW_018397270.1:529259-530040 GCF_002168275.2 Theobroma umbraticum
TTTTTCCTATGAAAGAAATTTTGTGGGTACTAATATCTATAACTTCACACTTATATGAATCAGAACATACCATTAAAGCCTTGGTCACACAGTTGACTGATACTTAATAGATTGTGCTTTAAACCTTTAACAAATAGCACATGATTAATTTGAGCATGAGAATTTTTACTAATAGTTGCTATACCATGAATTTTGCCTTTTGAATAATCTCCAAATGATACAGTATCTCCCTTTTTCTTATCCAATTGAGTAACAGCATTTCATTTCCTATCATACTTGAGCAACCACTATCCATGTACCATGGTTGCTTCTACTTCAGTTAAGTTTTTAAACATATGTCTTCTCGATTTTGCTCAACTTATAAGATAAATTTTCAATTTGTTTTAATAGGTACCCATACCTTGATGGGTCCTCAAAGATTAGTTGCTACATAAGAACCTTTTGGTACCCAAATCATTTTTGTTCTTTGAGTGCTTCTTCTTTTATAACAATCATAAGAAAGATGACCTATTTTGCCACAAACATAACATCTAGATGAGAAACTATCAGAATTTTTCTTAAAGTTTGTATTTCTTCTTGATGTTTCTTTTCTCAAACCTTTAAGAGTAATGTTTTCATCAATTGCCTTTTGCAATGCTTCAATTCTGTTTTCAAATTCCAATTTCAGGACTTCAAAATCTGTTTTAGAATGTTCTAGTTAAGTTTGAAGAAAATTTCTTTGTTAAAAAATAGAGTTGAAATCATATCTTATTTATTTAAAATCATTCTCAAGAGATGTAGT
>NW_018397270.1:530050-531094 GCF_002168275.2 Theobroma umbraticum
AAAGCCTTATATTTTGATGCAAGTTTTTTAAACTCATCATAGAGATATTCACATTCTCTTTGAAATTCATCAATTGAAATATCACAAATAGTAGAAGATACCTTGGATTCATCATTTTTGCCATTAGACATAGGTTTGCTTTTTCTTCCACTTTCTCTTATTTAACTTCTGAACTTGTAACATCACTATTATATTAGGTTGCAACCACCATAGCTTTCTTTGATTTTATATTTTTCTTGGGAGTTTCCTCATTCAGCAAGGGGCATTCTGATTTGAAATGTCCAAGCTTCTTGCACTCAAAACTCTAAGTTTTGAAATGCCCCATCATAGATAACTCTAAGTTTGTCCCAAACTTGTTTAGCAATCGTATAACTTGACATCTTAGTAAATTTTATGGGAGTCAAGGCACAGGGTAGAGTATTTATCGCCTTAAAGTTTGTTTGAACTTTTTTGGTTTCAGCTTCAGTTCATTCAGCCTTTGGCTTCAGAATCATTTCATTGATGACAACATTTATGGTCGAGGGAATAAAAAGTTCATCAGTGATGGCATCTCACATTTCATAATCTATTGCCCTTATATAAATAGACATTCTAGTACTCTAATAAAGGTAGTTTGATCCATCAAACAAAGGTCGTCTATTTGTGGACTATCCCTCAGTAATAATAGATTTTTGAAGAGCTATTTGGATATCTCTTAGAATGTTAAGCCTTAAGAATAAGGGTTAGGCTCTGATACTACTTGTTGCTCCTAAAGTTGTGTGCTAGAGGAGGGTGAATAACACTTTTTGAATGTTAGTAAACTTGACTTCTAATTGGTGGCTAGTTAAAGGTTAATGATGAAAAGTTAAATGCTTGATAAATGAATGATTTAAAGAAGAATGATATGAAAAATAAAAAAAGGCAGACAATGCACAGAGATTTATAGTGGTTCAGTCTCTTTGACCTACATCCACTACCTTGATCTTCCAATTAAGGATTTTCAAACCAAATCACTAGAATCAGTGAAATTTTCAAGCTTCCACCAAGCTTTTACAATGGCTTTTC
>NW_018397270.1:531104-531623 GCF_002168275.2 Theobroma umbraticum
CCATAACCTTTAACAATGGTTTTTTCGAGATCAACCAAAACCCAAATCTAACTTTTCTTAAGCTAAGTTAGAACCTATAATATTAATCAAGCTAACCCAAGCTTAATTAATCCTTTAGAGTGACTCACACACTTTAAGTAATCAAGTATTTAGATATAAAGAAGTATCTATAATCACTAATCTGATCTGAATGATACAAGATGAAGTGTTGAACTCTATTACAAATATTAGAGTGAAGTGCAAGAAGGATGGAGAGAGTTTTTACTATTTTTGAGCTCTTTTTGATCTTGGAAGCATCTAATCTTTTTCTTAGCCATTGGGGGTGTCTTTTATACTTGAAAATCTAACTCTCATGGATGTTGATGGCTTTAAACCATTGGAAACAATTTAGAGTCAATTCTAATGGTTATTCTATCTTCAAGCATTCAAATTTAAATTTTCAAACAGAGTGCTCTTAGTTGACTAGCCATACTTTTTAGTCAATGAAGTCTTCTTTGTCTTGTAATTGAATTCTCTAGC
>NW_018397270.1:531633-535326 GCF_002168275.2 Theobroma umbraticum
TAGTTGACTAACCATGCTTCTTAGTTGATTAAGTCTTCTCTATCTTGTAATTGGATTCTCTAGCAGTGAGCTCTTAGTTGACTAACTATGCTTCTTAGTTGACTAAGTCTTCTCTATCTCACAATCTACTTTACTTTGTTAATTGATTAAGTAAGATTTTAACTGATTAAAAGCTTACTGTCTTTGAACCTGCCAACTTCACTTTTAGATTTTAGTTGACTAACTCCGTTGATTATCCGTCTAAGAGGCTTTTATTTTGTGGCTCATTTGTAACTCCTTATTCTAATGAATTTTGATATTTACTTTCCCGTGATTAATTTGTTATTAACAATATATTTCCATCTTGCACATTCAAGTGGTAAAGTTAGACATTAATGAGTAAGAATATTTTATTATATTCAAAAACTTATGGAGCTAACATTTCGAGTAAAGTTTATACAATCTTCTTCTAATATCAACCAATAATATCCACCTCTCATAATTTGTCTAATCAACATATATTTATTGGCATGGGCTCCGCAGGTTCCTTTGTGGACTTCTTTCATTATTTTGTTAGCTTCAACAGCATCCACACATCTTAAGAGCACTTTTTCTTGACTTCTTTTGTAGAGTATCCTTCCACTGAGAAGGAAACCCATTTCTAATTTTTTGAGAACTCTTTTGTTATTTTCTATGGTATTTTTGAAATATACTTGTTGCTTGATGTATTGCACGATACCGTAATACCATGGTTTCCCATCAACCTTCTCTTCAATATTCAGGCAATGTATTTAGACTTCTTCAATTCCCAAATTAAAAGGACACACATTGACCTCTTTCTTTATTTTGAACATTGCTACAAAGGTAGCTAAAGCATCAGTAATCTAGTTATCTTCTCAAGGCAATGGTTGAAGTTGATTTTCTTAAGTTGTTTCTTTAACTCTGTAACCAATTTCGGATATGAAATCAATTTAAAGTCTCTTGTTTCCCATTCCCCTTATATTTGGCATATCACCAAAGCAGAATCTTTATAGAGTTATACTATGTCAACCTTCATGTCAGTTGCTTCTTGTAATCTCATTATACATGCTTTGTATTCTACTGTGTTATTAGTATAATAGAAATTTAATCTTGCAGTGGTTGGATAATGCTTCCTATTTGAGGAAATCAAGACTACCCCAATTCCATGCCCCAAAGCATTTGATGCCTCATCAAATGCAATTTTCCCAAGGCTAGGTTCACTAGACTCTTTATCCATATACTAAGATCCTACTCCAACAATTGGTATCAGAACAGGGGTTATTGCAAGTTTGTTTGTTATTTATTTTGCATGGTTGGCACTTTTGCATATGTTTAACTATTTTGATGTTATCAATGTATGGCTGTATATTATGATGCATGATTCAAGGTTTTTGCAACATTAATTTTTCTAGAAAATTTTACATGTAACATTTTTCTTTTGATTACGTAACAAGAAAGGTGGCTTATCAACACTTTGTTTCCTTTTTTATCTTTTTTATTTTTTCTTAGGTTTATGTAAATAGGAAAATCTATATAATTTTAATATTACTTGATGTCTTTGGTGCATCTATGAAGAAAAAAGTTCAAAGCCAAAAGAAAAAAGGTGATTAGGTAATATTTGGTCTCTTTATTTTTTTATGACTACTAATTTTTTTTAGAAAAAGGAGTTTTTCTTGCATTTATTTTTTAAGAAAAAGATTTTTTCATGTATTTATTTTTTAAGAAAAAGTGTTTTTCTTATATTAAAATTCTTTTATTATAAAAATATATATTTTTCTAGTAAAATATTTTTTTATTAAAAAGAAAAAGAAAAAGAGAGGTGGCGTGTGATGCTAGCAGCATCATGTTTGAGTAGCAAGTGTTGCTACAAGGGATTAGCCCACCCTTGGGCTGTTGGCAACAGTCCATTAAGGTGGGCTCTTTTCCAATTTTTTAATAAATTATTTTAAATAAAAATATAACTATTTAAAAAATATATTATTATATATATTTTTAAAATTTTTTCAAAATTCTTTTTTATGGAAAATTAATTTATTTTAGCTTTGGATTAAAAAAATTTATTTTAGAATTAATTAATGAGATTAATTAATTGGACAAAATTAAAGTATTTTTTCAAATTGGGTTAAAATTAAAATTAAAATTAAAATTGAGGATTTTTAAATAGTCATAAAATTCAAAGGAGTGCCAATTGGATGTGATCTTAACAAGTAACGGAAGCAAGCAAGATTGAAGAGAATTACAAGTTGTAATTTTATTTTATTTTTTCTAGGATAGGCATTAATGTGGCTTACTATAAATATATATATGTATATTTATATGTATCTATATGAATGATATTAGATATTATATGTATGCTTGAGAACATGTCATCTAGAATTAAGGTGCCAACATCTCTTAAGGAATGCTATACAGACATTATGTATTTTAGTTTAAAAGGAATTTTATACTATGAGATACATACTGAATATAGGGAAATAAATCACATCTAGACAAGATGGTAATATGGACTTAGTTATATAGGGAAACATGACCAAGCCCATAGTTTGACTTACTGCAAGTTTGGTATGGGGAATAGTTATGCTATTCCCCTTCTATTTCCAACCGTTTGTTGTAACTTGTAATGACTAAATTACCCCGCTTAGATTTACAAAATTACAACCTTATCCATATAAAACGTTTTTTTTTCTCTCTCTTCCTCATTTCCCTCTTTCTCTCAATTGCTTTTCCTCTTTTCCCTCTTTCTTTTAGTCGCTTTTCCACTATTTAGGGTTTCGCTAGTAGCACTGCCTCTTTCATCCACTTTTCCAACTATGTTACTCTCTTCCATAGTCTAGATACTTGCTTATTGTGCTCTTGTTTTCTGTTGAATGTGGAAATAACCAAATGTTGAATTATTTTGAAATTGTTGTGATTTGCTTTTATCTGACTTGTGTTTTTATTGATATGTTGTTTGTGGGTCGAGTTTGTTCTCTTTTATTTGATTGTCAATGCTCTGATTATGCTTAGTGGTTGTGATTTGGGTTTATTGTGCAAATATTTTCCTTGTCTTTGCTTGTCTCTTTAACATAGTTGCAGCACCTTTCACAATTAAAAACAATTTTGATTAAGGAAAAAAATAGATACATGAATTCCCTTTAACAAACTTAGGTAAAGTATGTTGGAGGCATTTATTTTTTTTTTGAGTTCCATGGTCTAAATCTAGTTCCTTTAAATTTGGTAAAGTGAAAGTTTATTTGAAGCTAATTTCATAACATTATGAGAAGTTTATGGTTATTGTAAAGGAGATTCAAGAAGTTTAAAGAAGTAAAGTAACACGTGCCGTAGTTGTTAAAGGCAAGAAGGATGACGAGGAAAATGACATTAAAGAATCAAAAGTTAAGAAGTAAGAAAGACGATATAAAAAGATTTAAAGGCACAATTAAGTTTTTTAATTGAAAAGGTTGAGATTATCAAGTTATACCTGAAATTAAAGACTTGAGTTTTTGATGGCCCAAGCACCTACAGACCTTAGTGAAGTGCTACCTAGTGAAAATTCTTCAATTGACTTGATGCTACCCTATCTAGAGATCAAGTCCAAGTCTCTCATAGCTAATGAGATATCGGGTGAAAAATTTTCCATTTGACTTCATTATTTCAAGTTTGTTCAAGATTGAGTGGAACATATCTTTGTTGACAATGTTTGTTTCACAAAAG
>NW_018397270.1:535336-535598 GCF_002168275.2 Theobroma umbraticum
TTAAAAAGTGCTATTTAATGGTTTTGCTGAAACAACTTTCACACATGGTTTGGTTTCAACATTTGAAAACACAAATTTCAGTTCACCAACAAGAGAAGAATAGTGCAAGTTGGAAAAAGCTGCTTTTATTACATTGTTATATTTTATAGCTTTAGTTCTAATAATTTTAGGATCCTCTAGATTTACATAATTTGTGTTTCACTTATTTTCAAAGTATCAAGGCATGAGGTTATATCTGATATTTTACATTTTCATTTATGTT
>NW_018397270.1:535608-535886 GCF_002168275.2 Theobroma umbraticum
GTGTAGTACTTCATTATAAACCACAATATTTTTTTTTGGTAAATATGCAAGATAACTGTATAAAATAGAATTATCAAAAAACTTCCTTCATTATAAACCACAACATTTTGTTTGGTAAACATTTCTTTTTTAAATTAAGACTTAGAAACAAGAAAATGTTGTTAGATTGAAAACAAAATGTATTGCTTGCATCACTATAATAATTTAATCCCCATGTCACTATATTCTTATTATCTGGTTTAGGTGTCCAACTCTATATATTAAACCTTAAAACTTAT
>NW_018397270.1:535896-536522 GCF_002168275.2 Theobroma umbraticum
CATAACTTTCTATTTATCCAAACACAAGTTCAAAAAAGAAGTCGAATAAGGAACAAGATTAAGGTAAAGGGCTTTGAAATAAGATTTCAATTAAGGAAGGTAAAAGGCTTTTGGGAAAATTAGTTGAAATTAAATCCATTCTTTTTAAGGTATTGATGCAAAGATACATACAATATGGTCATAAATTAATAATAATTATTCATTTATTTCGTTTTATTTTCTTACTTTTTATATGCCATATGACTTTAATTTTTTTTGTACATAATAAAATGGATTAGAATATGTATTTTTTGCAGTCATGGTTTGTTTGTGTTTGAAAAAAGATGCTGAATGACAAAAAAGGCCACTAGCTATGTTTAAATTTTACATAGAGATTTGTCATGCTATTAGTTTATTCTAGATTTTATTGGTTGCAGCGTCGACTTTATATACTTATAGGCCTAGAGTAAGATCTTATGCATCAGATTTTGTTGCAAATCGAGAGTACGTGAGGCGATTTGTGTATGATAATGATATTTCATGTATTTCACAAATTAGGATGAATAGAGAAGACTTTTTTAAATTATGTGAAATGTTAAAAAGTATTAGAGGGTTGAAGTCAACAAAGAACATGCTTGTAGATGAGC
>NW_018397270.1:536532-537322 GCF_002168275.2 Theobroma umbraticum
ATTCTTACATATTATTGCTCATCATGTTAAGAATCAAGTAATTAGTTAAAATTTTAAAAGGTATGGTGAGACAATTAGTCGACACTTTCATAATGTTTTAAATGCAATGCTGAAATTGTAACAACATTTGTTTAAAAAACCTAAGCCCATTCCAACAAACTCAACAAACAATCAGTGGAAGTGGTTTAACGTAGATTATTGGTCTTATTATCTTTGTAACTATATATGCAAGACATTAATAGGTTTACTTATAAGTAATTCATTACATTGGATTTGTAGAATTGTTTAGTAGCTCTAGTTGGGACATACATCAGGGTTAAGGTGCTATGTGCAGATAAACCTAGATATCGTAGTCATAAAGGGGATATTGCAACAAATATGTTAGATGTATGTACACCTGACCTTCCTGGTTGGGAAGGGTCTGTAGCCGATGGCAGAGTTTTTCAAGATGCACTAAGGAGAAGAAATGGTATTAAAGTGCCTCATGGTAAGCTTTCCTACGATCATAGGAAGGTATTTCAAATTATGCACTATATGATTATTCTAATCACATAAATAAATAACTTATTTAGTTTGTTTTATATAGATTGTTACTATCTAGTTGATGCAGGCTATACAAATTGTGAGGGCTTTCTTGCTCCTTTTAGGGGTCAACTATATCATTTGAATGAATGCCATCAAGGCAATGAACCACACAATCTTGAAAAAAATTTTAATATGAAACATGCAACTGCTAGCAATGTTATAGAGAGGTGTTTTGGGTTGTTGAAAATGAGGTGGGGTATCCTTA
>NW_018397270.1:537346-538018 GCF_002168275.2 Theobroma umbraticum
GGATACATAATCGGATTATTATAGCTTGTTGTTTGCTTCATAATTTTATTAGGATGGAGATGAGTTTTGATCCTATTAAAGTGGATTTGGGGAAATATATTGAAACCAACATAACAGTTGAGGAAGATTTTATAAGTACTATTGATCCTACTGATAGTTAAGGTAATTTGAGAATGAAATTAGCAAATCAAACGTTTAATGAATGGCAAGCATCTAGGCAAAATGTTGATTGACATTTGTTAGACATATGTTAGACATATTGTTAATTGAAAGATTGTTTTAGTGTTCCTTTCCTTTATCAGTACAAGTTGTGCTTTTTTCTAATTTGTTACTAGTGTCTTAATGTTTTATCAATTGTTGTTGCTAATTGTTGTTTATCTAATATTTTTTATCATGTGAATAAAGTTTGACAAGTTTTAATATATTATTGGATATATCTCTTTATCATATTTTTTGGCATTCTAATTAATTTTTTTGTAATAAAATATTTGGTGTATGGTAGAAAACAATGTCTACATCTTTAGCCCTAGCTTCTCAAAGTTCAAGGGAACCAAAAGAAAATGGAATTATCATGAAGATGTTGCACTTATTTTAGTTTTGACTGATTTGCACAATATAGGAAAATATAATGCTGACATTGGTTTTAGATGGGGTTATTTAATAGAACTTGAA
>NW_018397270.1:538028-538113 GCF_002168275.2 Theobroma umbraticum
CAACAAAATTACCAAATGCAAACTTGAAGGCGAAGCCCCACATAGAGTCTAGAATAAAGACTTTGAAAAAAGAATGGGCTATTAT
>NW_018397270.1:538123-538865 GCF_002168275.2 Theobroma umbraticum
GTGCAAGGGACACATACTAGTGGATTTGGGTGGGATGATCACAGGAACATGGTTGTTGCTGATGATCCTGTATGGGAATCTTACGTACAAGTAAGTTTTTTGGTTGAACTTATTTAAGTATTTTCATATTAGTTTCTTAATACTAATAAAACTTACAGTCATATTTTTATTTGTTATTAGAGTCACAAGGAGGCTGCCCCTTTTAGAAGAAAGAGTTTTCCTTTCTTCAATGCTCTTACTGTTATTTATGCAAGAGATCGTGTAACAGGAAAATATGCACAAACTACAGCAAATGTCCTTGAAGAAATGCACGAATGTAATGATACAATAAATGAGGAAACTGAAGGTGAGAACCTAGCTAGATATAGTTTCGACGATGAGGATTTCTCCAATATTCAACCTCAAACATCAGCTTCTAGAAGTGAAACTACTTCAGCAAGGAAGAAGAAAAGGGCAACACTTATTACTACTACCACGATATTGGGTGAAAACATAAAAAAGGTTGAAATTAAGTTCAGCAGAAGTGTTGGGGTCAAGGTGAACATTCAACAAAAAGCTCAAGAGTTGGATGGGATTTTAAGTCAAGTAGAGGGATTGACAGCAAAAGAAAGGGTTATTGCTTCAATTAAGCTTCTTGAATCTCCAACTCTTATGTTTGTGCTTTTTAGTATTGATCCTGACTGAAAACTTGAATGGTTAAGGACATTTCTTGTTGGCCGTTGAGCTTGGATGGCTTTGAAAC
>NW_018397270.1:538875-539575 GCF_002168275.2 Theobroma umbraticum
GGTAAGTTCCTGATATTGTAACTTTTTAGTACTTGTGGTTGATATTGATACTAATTATGAGGTTCATTAACAAGTTTGACCCCTTTTGAGTTTACCGTTGTGTTGCTGGTTGTATAATAGTGATGTTATTATAGCTACTTTATTGTTTTTATGCATGTTGTCAGTTAGTGTAATAGGATGAATATTCATCCATTACTTTCAAGGTCAGTGTATTTTTGTAAACTAGACCTTGACTTGTGATTTTATGTAATAATATTTTCATCTAAAGGGCATTTATAGTATGACAAGGCTCTTTCATTATTTATTGCTTTCCATGCTAATATGCACTAGTTAGGCTTGTAAATTGTCATTTGTTGACAGAGATAAACTGCTTATCTAAATTGAAAGACACGTTATTTCTCTTTTTGGCATTTATGTTTTCTCAACACCATATGCTTGGCTCAAAGAAATGATTTGCTTTTTTTTTTTCTGAAAGGTAATATGGTTTTCTATTTAATATATCAAAAGACATAATTTACATTTTTTAAAGAAAAAAATAGAAGGCCATCTTTCTAATTTTAAAGATATGATTTTCTATTTAATATATCAAAAAACATTATTTTCTATTTCTACTTGTTTTTTTATTTTTTTACCAAATATTTCTTCTCCAATATTTTATCTATGGAATATTTTAAAAATGATTCATAATATGTGAAGAATT
>NW_018397270.1:539585-539668 GCF_002168275.2 Theobroma umbraticum
AAACATCTATACACAAAATTTAATTGATCATGATCGATAAATATAATATAATTAAATTATAGTTTAAAATAATTATTAAATTA
>NW_018397270.1:539678-539926 GCF_002168275.2 Theobroma umbraticum
TGGCATTTGGGATAAAATATAATTATGATGGATAATTATCTTTTGGGATAAATATGTATTTAAATTATAATACGGATAATTTTATTTTTTTTATGAAAATAAATGTTAATATAATCAATGTTATTTCTATCTTTTTATCACCTATTCTTTTTTTATTCTTATCTTATTTCTACCAACCAAACACTACAATAAGTCATAATAACAATTCCTACTCTATTCCATTCACTATACCAAATAAAGTAATAACT
>NW_018397270.1:539936-540541 GCF_002168275.2 Theobroma umbraticum
ATTCCTACTTTATTCTATTCCCACAAAATAAATATGCTATTTTATTCCTACCTATTCTGTGAACCAAACGTGCTATTAGGATATTTTAAATATACATCTAGAAAATCCGATTAAAAGTCAATCAAAACCCTAAGTATAAAAATATTGAGTGGGAGAGGATGTTAATAATCCTAAAGTCCACGATCTCCATTTTTGGCCCATTGGCATGTGAAAAATGTCACTCCCAATAGGCAAACATGAATCTAAATCATGACAGACTGGGTCTTCGAAAGGATAAATCATTTTCGATGGATTAGGAAGTGAGACCTCCC
Source organism: Theobroma umbraticum (assembly GCF_002168275.2). Lineage (NCBI taxonomy): Eukaryota > Viridiplantae > Streptophyta > Magnoliopsida > Malvales > Malvaceae > Theobroma > Theobroma umbraticum. Next base: position 540,248 of record NW_018397270.1, read on the forward strand.
ATAGAGGGTCAATAAGAAAGGAGCTTAAAGGAATGAAACAATGGTTGTTCTATTATTAATCGGCCTACAGTAGTTCTATTAGTAAATTTTGTGAACCAAATGAAGGCGCTCTTTAGCCATGTTAAGTATGAAGATACTAGCCAACATAGTTAAGTGGGAGGGTCCAAGTTTGCTTGGTAGTAAATTATCGTGGCCCATAGTTGGTTAATTTATTATAGAAAAGTAGATGACTGTCGAACTAATAATATAATTTATAAGGTTTTGTATATTGTCATCATGCATACATGCATCATG
>NW_018397270.1:540551-571314 GCF_002168275.2 Theobroma umbraticum
AGTCTATGAATAACTAGTATGCTTACATAATTTCAAATATACTTTTAGAAACATATCTGCATCACAAATATGAATCCAGTTTCAATTTTGCTAAACAATTGCACTTTGAATGGTGATAACTACTTTAAATGGAAAAGAACCTTAATACTGTCCTTAATTATGATAAGATCACATGGGTTCTTTCTAACCATGAGACTAAAGCAATGACTCCCCAATCAACTCCATAAGATATTGAATATCATAAAAAGTGGCATGATGTAAATGAGCTAGCTAAATGCTATATACTGGCCTCTATAAATAGTATATTGCAAAAACAGCATGAAGGCATGGGTAATGCTGCTGACATAATGTTGCACCTACATGAGATGTTTAGCACGAAAACTAGATCTGTTAAGGTGAAAGCAATCAATGCTTTTAAGGACCTTAAACAGAAACTTAGGGAGCTGGTTAAAGATTACATGCTGAAAGTTATCTTTTGTCTCAATGAGGTAGAACTAAATGGTATTGAGATAGATGTGGAAACACAAATATCAATGATCATTAATAGCTTGAATTCATCATTTTCACAATTCAAATTGGAATATGAACTACACACTAGGGATTACACCCTATGTGGGCTAATGAATGATCTTCAAAATTTGGAAGAGTTTCTTGATTTGAAAAAAAAAGAAGCTTGAAACACATGTAATTTCCACTTCTAAGCCAAAACCCAAGGGTAAAAAGAAGATAGTTGGAAATGAAAAGATTTCTAAGGACTCAGTGGGTGCAAAGAAAAAGCCCATCAAGAAAAAGACTGCTTCAAGAGATAACGCCAAAGGAAAATGTTTCCATTGTGGTGTGAAAGGACATTGAAAGCGAAATTGCAAGGTCTACCTTGAAGAAATCTAGAAGAATAAACAAGGTATGGGTTTTCTAAATATGTTAGAAGCCTGTTTAGTGGTTGATTCTACAGATACTTGGATAGTAGATTCTGAAGCCACTAACTATGTTTGTAATTCTTTAAAGGGGTTTCAACAAAAGAGGAAACTAAGTAAAGGGTAGTTTCGGATGAGGATGGCAAATGGCACCTTCGTTTCAGCATTAGTAGTGGGAGCCACTATTCTTCAATCTTCTTATGGTCATAGCTTAGTTTGGGAAAATGTTTATTACATTCTAGAGATTTATAAAAATTTGATTTTTGTCTTTTGTCTAATAAAGTCTGAATATTCAGTTTATTTTAGTGAGACACTCACTATTTATTTGAATAAAGATATTATTTGTTCTGGAATTGTAAGATATAATCTTTATTTCCTTGAGCCTATGACTTATTTTGCAAATGCTGTAAAAGTAATACGATTTAAAACTGAAACAGTCAAAGAATCTAGTATAAATCAAAATTATTTTTGGCATCTACATTTAGGCCATATCAATCAAAATAGACTCAATAGGCTTATAAAGGATCGCACTCTACCAGACATGGTTGAGGGTCCTTTACCAGTGTGTGAGTCTTGTATTGAAGCTAAAATGACTAAAGGGCTTATCAAGGCAAAAGGTAACAAAATGCCAAACGTTCTAGACTTGGTGCACACAAATGTGTGTGGACCAATGAACTTAGAAGCTAGAGGAGGTTATGAATATTTCAAAACTTTATTGATGATACTCGAGACATGGATTTTTGTATTTAATGCAAAAAAAAAGTGAATCCTTTGAAAAGTTCAAAGAGTTCAGAGTTGAAGTTGAAAGGCAACTAGGCAGGCCATTGAAACAACTTCGATCAGATCAGGGAGGTGAGTATTTATCAAGTCAAAAACTCACAAAGCTCTCGAGTAGGTAAGTATAGTACTCACTCGTGGATCCAGTACCACGTAATAACATCTAGGAGCTCTGCTCCACCGGATCCCCATAGCCATGGCAGTCTCGATGATGTTGGTCGACATTAGAGAAACCAAACAGTCACAACTGCGAATATCACAAGTGGCCTAGCCACATTTAACAACTCGTGGCCTTGCCACGTAAATCACAGACTATGGCCCCAGCCACGTCTAACAGCCCATTGGCAACTCAAAAATTCTCTAGCTAGAGCTCACTTGTGCACAAGGGTTACACTTAATCGAAGTGATAGTCGACCTACTCTGGACGCTCTCGGTTTATCAAAACCATTTTTAAAACCAAATCAAGTTTTACAAGGCTTTTCCTTTTAAATCCTTTCAAATCACGGTTTGATAACCCCTTTGAAATTACTTTTCAAGCTAAATGGCATAGTGCAAATATTTATATACAAATCGGACTAAAACCGAAGCTTAAAACTTGCATTCAAAATCGTTTAATAAATGCATTAGCTATGCATATCAAACAAAAGAATACAAGGCATAGATTTTGATGCAAACATTGTGAAATGCTTGTTTCCCGGTTTCTAAAACTCTTTACGCGTATAACTTATCTATAGGTATATCCAAATCACTTTAAAAATACTAGAATTCACAAACTTCCTGTGGTTTCTACCAGCTCATGCTTTCCACAATAGCAATATATAAATTATTATAAATCCATTCAAAATTGCCTATCAAGGCTAACAGCTCATACTATCCACAAATGCTTTTAAGAAAACCAATCACATTTATTAACGTAAATCAATATATAATACAGAGATTTTAAAAATCGACACCCCCAACTCACCTCACAATAGTAGGACACTACGTCTCTATGACTTAAGCGTGTATCTAGCTAATTTCTACTTGCCGATCTCTCGTTACTTTATCCGGCACACCACCACGGCAACTTTGCTTCTATACTCTTCCTAGCATCCATTCAAACCCAATTTATTTAATTATACTCATAAATGGCAGCATATCAACTAACAATCTTTAACTAAATTTCATAGTTTTATCAGCAATTACTCACAACATTTACCACACAATCTATACATTTTAACCAACCCGAGTTTATACCACTCAATATAGTCACTTTGCATGCTTACCTCTTAGTTTAAGATTGAATTTCCCAAATGTGATTCACAACTTCTTCACTTCTAAGATTACCTTTGCTGCCACAAAAATAATCAATCAATATACATCTCATTTTTCCTTTTCACTTATGATTTCAAAACTAAAACACTTACCCATTGTTCATTTAGCTCCCAAATCACCATGGATTCTAAGGTCTACTTGCATGCATGCCTTGGGTCCTTTGAATCCGTGTAGGTTCTTGCTACCACAAACCAAAGCACACTTTAAACTTGATTTACAATGCATGCATGTCATGAAGGATGAAGATCTCATCACTTACCTTGCCTAGGGTTCACTAAGCCAAACCCTCCCTTTCCTTTTTCTTCTTCCCCTTTCTCCCTTTCTCTCCTTCCTTTCTTCCTTTCCTTCTTCCTTCTTTCTTCTCCTTTCTCTTTTTCTTGGTAGTGGACAGATCTCTTAAAGCAAAAGACTTGAAAATGCCTTTGGTGTCTCCATTTTGTTCTCTATTGGCGGATTGCCCAAGGTCATTTGCTTTTCATGTTGTTTTCTTTCCTTTTTCTCTTTATTTTCTCTATGGGTGGATTGCCCAAAGCTTCATGCCTTTTTGGCATGTTTTCTTCTCCCTTTTTGTGACAAAAGCACAAGGCAAAAGCCTTGAAAAGTTGTCCACCCGTTACACCCATTTTCTATATCTTTTTCACTTTTATTTTTCTTGGTTTCTTTATTCTATTCTTTTTCCTTTTCATTCCTTTATTTGTTCCTTATTCTCATTGGACTAACTCACTCTCCACTCACATTTCATGCACACATTATCTCTTTTTCTCATTGGTCCAAAATCTATCCTAATTGCCTTCCATTTGCCACATTATTTTCTTACTTTTATTTTTATTTCCTTTGCCACCCATTTCTTCCAATTACATTTCATGCACAACTTTCCTTTATATTTTATTTGGCCATTTATCCAACTAATCAAGTCTCATGCAACCCACATTTCACTTTCCTCATTTGACCACCAAATGCACCAATCAAATTACATGCAAATAATCTTAAAATTTATCTTTCCCTTTTTCTTCACATGGTGAGAGTACCACATATTCCCCACTAAGTTCTCTTTTTTAAGCACACGATAGTTTGCATGTAATAGTAACTTTTACATGTATATATCATACTCCTCATAATTTAACCTTCCTTGGTTAGTAAATATTCATTTTAACTTCAAATATTGTAAATTGCACTTAAGTCCTCAAACTTTTCTTTATTTACCGTGTGACCCTCTAAACTTTTCATCTTTATAATTCAGTCCTTCCAACATGTTTTAAACTCCAATTTTCTTCTATTTTCCTTCCTTTACATGTGTACAAATATATTATAAGGTTTGGACCTAATCAAGTTGTCACCATAATATTTAAATTTATACTTACTCGCTCGTACTCTATTTAATAAAGGCATGTAGGCCCACTAACGTCGTTTTTCTTCAAAATTCATTCCTACTTCTTCTCCCCCACATAGATTAGTCATATACTTCTTCTTCATGACTAACTTCAACCACACATAAAATATTAATATTTTAATATTATTTTATTTTAAATTTTTCAACTTGTCTCGTCGAGACCCAAAATGTCTCACTTTGCCCTGGTTCACTTTAGAATTGCTTTTTTTTCTCATTAATTCATTCTTGGTAAAATATTATTATTTAATTATCATTTTCTCACGTACAAAATATTTTATTCCAACATATTCCTTTCACCTATCAGTGCTCTTTCGCACTTAGATTTACATCCATCAACCCTTCGTCTTATCGATGAGATCATATTGACTCTTATACGAGGATACGGGGTGTTACAAAAATGTTAGCGATCTTAAGAGTTTGATATTGGGTGAGAATTTTGCTCAACAACTTCAATTGACACTTGTATCAATTGCAAGAAAGCATGAGAAGCTTAGTTCATTCTTTGATTATTTGGTAGCCTTAACAAATTTTGTTGGGGCTTCTTGCAAAAGGAAGGAGCTATTTTGGATGAAACAAATTGAAAAAATAGTTGAAGAAATTTCTCAAGGTAATATGGTAACTAGAAGAGGTTTGAATCAAAAAGCAACTTTAAAATGACCTAGAGACACACATTAGGGTTCACATTATGGTACAATTCTTAGTATGATTTCTTTGTTTTCTCCAACACTTGATGTGCTTGAGACTATAAAAGATATGTCGGTATTTTTTGATAACAAGGGTAAAATAAGCAGACTCATTAAAAAAATGAATGATTTTGAATTTGTATTCCTATTACACTTAATGAAAAAATGTTGGAAATCACAAACGATTTATCACAAGCATTACAAAGCAAAGACCAAGACCTTCCAAATGCTATGAGTTTAGTCAATGTAGCCAAGAAAAGGTTACAAGAATTTAGAGAAGATGGTTAGAATGATTTATTCGTAAAAATTTGTAATTTTTGTGATAAGCATGAGATTAATCTTCCAGACATGGATGCTTTCTTTGTGCACTATGTGAGATCACAACGTAAAGTTGAAAAATCCACAAAGCTTCACCACTTTAAGGTTAAGTTACTTTACATTGTGGTTGGCTTTCATCTTCAAAAGCCGAATGACCATTTTGATAATGTTAATACGGAGTTGCTTTCATGCATAACTTGTCTTGATCCAAGCCATTCCTTCTTTACTTTTGACAAACAAAAATTGATTCAACTTGCGAAGTTTTATCCGTTGGAATTTGATGATGTACATCTCTTGGCACTTGATGATTGACTTTATAATTATATTGCAAATATGTGAAGTAATGCTAACTTTGATGATCTAAAAGGAGTTCCTGATTTTGCTTGAAAGATGGTTCAAAAGCAAAATAATATTGGGTTTCCTTTGGTTTATATGTTGGTGAAGTTGGCATTAGTCTTGTCAATTGAAAGAGCATTTTTTGCTATGAATCTCATTAAAAGTATACTCCATAACCGAATGGAAGATGTTTGGTTGAATGATTGTTTAGTGACGCATATTGAAATGGATGTTTTTGAAACTATTGGCAATGAAGCAATTATGAAAAGGTTTCAAGACATGAAGTATTGAAGAACGATTTTGTAATTTGTAAACATTAGAAATTAATTTGAAGAGCATCGTATTTTTGGTATATATATTCATCATAATTTTACATCTCGTTTATTTGTGATTTTTTTTATTAACATGGTAACTCCCCTTAATTAACATCCTAAATCTGCCATTGATTGTATAATTATATATATCGACTAATTGTAATATATATATATATATAATTTACATAAAAACAATTCTATAACTTATAATAAATTTTAATTATACGATTATATACTTAGTAACTTTATTAGTTGTATTGTTTATATGATATATAGTTTAGTAGTTATTATATATACAAACTATATAACATATATTAAGTTGATATACTATATAATATAAATATATAACATATATATTTATATTTAAGTAATTTATATTTAACAAAATAATATATTTATTTAATAACTAATAAACAATATATTATATAAACAACAAAATAGTATTATATATTTTATAACATTAATTATTATATAATATATTGTTATTATCTGTAAATGTTATTTTATATTATAGTTTATATAGTAAAGCTTGTTATAAGTATTTTAAGACTAAATGTTCATTAAATAATATAATATAAAAGGGTCCATATGCAAAATTCTGATTGTGGTAGGACCCAAACTCGGGCATAGAAGAAAAGCACTCCAAACATCAGCCAACGGTTCCCTGATTTAAATATAGAAACTAAATTCTTTGTAATAGGAAGCACAAATCAAATACTAAATTGCTCAACTTTTTCCCAAAGCTTTCCCCAAATTTTCAATCTTCCCGGCCCTAGGCTCTGCCCCCACCCCTTGCCGTCCCTTGCTGACGGTTGGTGACCTCGGCAAAGCGCACTCATCCTCTGCTTCTCTGCTTCTTTTGGAAAATACCGTAAAAGGTCAGTGACTCAATGAACGCAACACATTTTTCTCGTGTTTATTTTCATGCTCCTTTTCTCTGTTTTAGTTTAGATCTATTCTATGTAAATTAGAATTACACCTAAAATGATTTTAAGGTTTCGGAAGTTGTTTAAGGTGTTGAGTTTATCCTTTGAAGGTGATATTGATGAACTAAACTATTCAAAAATTGATTCAAAAGTCCATCTGGAATTGAATATCTCTCGGACAGTTTTAGAGTGTTTCTTCTTTCCGCTCATACATAGTCATTTGCCTCGAGGAAAAGTCCCATTGTTCTTTGCATCTTTCGATGATTTCCAGTAACTATCTTGGTAAGCTCTCTTCTTCCCCTGTTTGCAATTGTTACATTTAGCCATGTTTTTATTTCAATCTAATAATAGAGGGATTACAAGAAAAGATAAGGAAAAAAATGCTTTCTAGCTGCGGCTAGGAAGACACAAATTGGGCTTATTTGGTTGCTGTAGATTTTTTTTTTTTTTCATTTCTTTCTGCTTTTAATTTGTTAAACTGGTTAGGAAATTTTCATTGGTAATTTTTGTCTTTTCCGACGAATTTACATTAAAATAATTGAAAATATGGTAGCTTTTGTCGATGGAATTTTGTAACTTTTTCCATCAGAATTTTGAGAAAAAAGAATGACAGTGCCGACGGATTTACATTAAAATAATTGAAAATATGGTAGGTTTTTTCCAATGGAATTTGGTAACTTTTTTTATCAGAATTTTGAGAAAAAGAATGATAGTGTTAATTATTAACTGAAAAAAAAAGAAGTTGAAATTAAGGTAAACATTTCAAGCCTAAATCACGCGACTTTTTCAAAACTTAAGTTCAAATTGTTAATAATGATGGATCATTCACATATGATGTAGATATGGTATCACAATTTCATTCACTCAAATCCTTAATATTCTCGTTAAAGCTACATATCACAATAATATCCTCATTAAGGTCATATATCACAATCAAGGTACATTTCACAAGATCAAAATTTCACCATACAATCTCATCAACTCAAATTTTTGATGTCTTATCAAAATCTTATCGGTGTATTATGAAAGCTCACATCAGACTAACGCATGCTCTGTAATCATTTTTAACAAAGTTTATATCATACTAGCATATACTCTAAGACCATTTGTAATAACTCAAGTCCAAGTATTACTGACTTTAACAACTTTTTAAGTTTAAACTACGTGGCTTTTAAAAGTTTAAACTCAAGTTATTAGTAGTAATGAACTTAGATCATCATATAAGTCTTAGTAATTATATTCACATTTAATATGAGACGTGGTATCACAATAATTAGTATGATTATAATTTGCATAAAGTTGTATTCGAATTTATTAAGATACACACCATTATATATTTTAAGTTGTTATTCATCAGAATATGAATTTTCTTTTATCGTATTATGTTGCAAAATAAATAATATTGAAAATTTAATTAAGAATTTTTTTTATTGAAAAGGAAAGAATTTGATTTGATTTTTGAATACCTACGATTGAGCTAATTATTCTTTTTCTTTTTTTCAGGTCAAATGAATAATAACTTTTAGCAATCAAACTAATTGTTTTTGTAGTATATGTGAGTATTTAAATTGAAATCAATTGATAAAAAGAAACAAATTTGACTGAAATATAAATGCATGCTAACCTTAATGTAATCCTTGGTTTTAAAATAAAATAACAAAAACAAAATTTTGAAATCGAGTGATAAATGTTGTAATAATAAAATTCCATTCTTACAAAACCTAGAATAAAGAATTAGGATTACATTAAGGTTAATAAAACACCGAAAATGCTAAAACACACGAAAGTCATAAATATGGAAATGCCTTCGTCAGTGTCATCAAAGGACAGAAATTTCTAAAACCCGAAAGCTCACAAGTAAAAAAAATATACCACACATCCATCCTCCAACGTGTCCATTTGCTAAAGCTCCACGTGACACGAAGATAAAGCCTTAAAAGACTTTCTTTTATATATAATTATAGATTTTAATTAAATGGTGTCTTGCTGTTTTTATTTTTATTTTTTTTGAATTTTTAGTTATTAGGTGTCGTGCTGGGCAACATTTGCTTGTCCTTTATTTTTGGGTAAAACGGTGCAACGTTAGGCTATTTTTTTGGATTTTTTTTTTATTAACGTAGAGAAGGAAGAAAAAAGTGGTTTAGATTTTTTCAGATTTTGCTTCTGAATTACTTTTCAGCTTCATTTTTTTAGTTTTTTAGCATTTTCTTTTAACTTTTTAATCTATATTTAGTTATTAAAATTATTTTTTTTATTAAATGACCAAACAATCCATAAATTCTATTAAAAATCCATAAATTAATTATTTGTTTGTATTAAAAACAAAATGATGCTTGTATTGTTGGATGGGAAAAGGGAAGGAAAACAAAATCAACTTGAGAAAGGGTTTCTCCTTCACCTATATTCATTCTAACTCTCCCCACATTTTTCTGGAGTCTTGTTATTTTGTTTTTTCGATTTTGTTCTATCAAGGATTTGAAGAAGTCAAGGCAAAATGCAAAGTTCATTTAATTGACTTCAAGATTATTGTAAACCCATTAACAATATTGGAGGAGGAGGGATTAAGGAAGATGTTGCTTCAATACTTGATTGCTTGTGTTATTTGTTGAATGGAAAAAAAAAAAAAACAAACCCCAAAATCAACTTGAGTAAGAGGAATAAATCTGATTAGGAATTTTATTTTATTGTATGATGTGTCAAATCTTTACCTTAGATATAAGTTTATACTTTTTAGCTCAGTAAATATTAACTGTTAAATACACAAATTTATATTTGAAATAGTTGATTTTTTTTTTTTTAAAAAAAAGAATGGATTAGATGGCATTATCCAAAAAAAAAATTAAATTAAAAAAATCAAAATGAAGATACATAATCCAGTCCTGTCCGTTTCAACCTCTCTACCTACGCGAATTATCTGCGAAAATTACTACCAACTCAAAAAATAGTTAGAGTTATCTTGATTTGGATAATTCCAATCCAATTTAATCTGTCGCTTTTAAAAATCTATAAGTAAGGAGATCGATTGAAGCACCACTCAATCTTCTTTACGAGGAAAAACAAATATGGTTGCAGCAAACGCAAAGGAAGCAGTGTGCGTGACCGGAGCCAACGGTTTCATAGGTTCATGGCTGGTCCGCACCCTCCTTGAAGACGGCTACACCAGGATCCACGCATCGATTTATCCAGGGTCAGACGCCTCACATCTGTTCTCTCTTCCTGGCGCCACTTCCCCAAACGTGCGGCTGGAGGTCTACGAGGCTGACATCTTGGACTACACCTCCATCCTCAAGGCAGTGGAGGGATGCCAGGGTGTGTTCCACGTTGCCTCTCCCTGCAGTCTGGAGGATCCCAAAGACCCTGACAGGGAGCTGGTGATGCCAGCCGTGCAGGGCACACTGAACGTGCTGGAGGCCGCCAGAACGGCCAAGGTCAGGCGCGTGGTGCTGACTTCCTCTATATCGGCAATTGTGCCTAACCCCAATTGGGATCCTGAAACGAAAGGATCCTTTGATGAGTCATCCTGGACAGACCTGGAATACTGCAAGAGTCGACAGAAATGGTATCCGGTGTCAAAGACGCTGGCTGAGAAAGCGGCATGGGAATATGCTGAAAAGCATGGAATGGATGTAGTGGCGGTCAATCCAGCCACATGTCTTGGCCCTCTCCTGCAAGCAAGCTTGAATGCCAGCAGTGCAGTGCTACAACAGTTGTTGCAGGGCTCCCAAGATACCCAGGAGCATCACTGGTTGGGAGCAGTGCATGTTAGAGATGTGGCCAAGGCACAAATATTGCTGTTCAATGCTCCCGCTGCTTCTGGTAGATATCTTTGCACTAACGGCATCTATCAGTTTGCTCATTTTGCTCAAACCGTCTCCCAACTCTTCCCTCACTATCCTGTCCACAGGTTTTGCTCCCTCTCTCTCTTGCTCTCTCATACATACATATATAATGCAGGGTTTGGTAGCTGACATTTCCTTTTATTAGGAAAATATTACAGTGAAAAGCATAATGGCGGGGCAATGATCATGTGTGATAGTTAAAATCACAAATCTAGGATCAGTGCCGTTATTTAACTTACTGTAACCTATCTGTTTTTTCTCTGTGATCATGATAAAAAATCATAATTTGTTCTTGACTTAATCTACACGGGCTTGGTGAAACTGTTGGCAACTGCTCTTTTGGAGAGAAAATATATGTCAAAACGTTTGTTGTTTTACCTCATAATTTATAGCGACTGACATCATGTTGTTTTGGTGATAATTCTGCTTGCTCTCTGCCGTTAATATATGCAATTATGGGATAAAGATACTGAGAATTGTTGGTTGGCAGCAGGAAGAAATTGATTTGGTAACTGTTGATAACAAATTTACACTTCCTGTGGTGTAAAGTTGGACTTGAAGTTAACTTATTACCTCCTTTAAAGCTCTTTAATGGTCTCGAAGTTAACTTGGTTCTTGATGGCAGAAGATTCTTTATATAAATTTTATCATTTCTATCATTGTGTGCAATTTGCATCTTTATCAGATGCTTTATGCTTGGTCCAATCAAGCTTTATGATTTCATATGCTTTGCGAACTATGTCCAATTTAAGCTTCACATGCATACATGATGTAAGGTTTTGCATAATTGGTTGATACGCACCACTTCACATTCTTTTTCAAAATTCACTTTTGTGGTAATTTAGAATAAACGGTATTAGGATTTAAGCTTTTGTAAGTCATTTACTTGTTTTCACTTAATATACAGGTTGGGGTTGTCTCACTATCTTGAACCTTTAGGCAGCATCCACATGTGGCTCACACAGGCAGATAATCATATTCCCAATTTATACTTGTTCAGGAAACTTATCTGATATAGTGACCTAAAGTTTGGAGAATAAGGCCATCAATGTTGCTGAGGGTTTCGTCTTAGACTTAGTAGCATGTCACTTTTGTTAGTTTTACTGCTTGTGATCAATGGAAAATGCATCACATCCCTTAAGTTTTAAGATGCTCTATATGTACCTAATCAGTGATTACTTTTTGCCTACTCTCTACAGGCCTTTACTGAAAGTCCCTAGATAAATTAATCATCCAAATTCTAGTTGCTGCATTTTAAAAATAAATTAGCTTAGATTACGTATCATCTCTTGTTTTATGATAAATCCATTAGTTTGAGGGAAATGATTTCATAAACCTCATTGTTCTAAGATCAAGGGAACATGAGAACCTTGATTTTCTTCTTTTCACAAAGCATAAATGATAATCCCTTGAAAAGAAATTGAAAATAGAAGACTCATCATTGTTATCATCAGCTCATTTCAAGATTAACAAATATCTTATTTAGGACTGTTGTCCTTTTCGGTTCTTGCCAGGTTGTCTTGTGTTTTATAAATGATATGTATTCTTTATCTGTTGTATTGTGGTTCAAATTTAACATAGTTAACATATTCAGGTTTACTGGGGAAACACAACCAGGCTTAGTTTCATGCAAAGATGCAGCCAAGAGATTAATGAAGCTGGGTCTAGTCTTCACCCCAGTCGAAGAAGCTGTCCGTGAGGCTGTGGAGAGTATGCAAGCCAAAGGTTTCCTGAAGCCGCCGCAGATGTTACAGTCTTAGAAATTAAGTGTGTTCTGTTATTTCTTATAGTTAAAAGTTTTTCAATAATTGGTTGTGTTTATTGAACTGTCAGTAAGCTTGGATGAAATAACAAGACTTGTGCCTGAAGGTCATGGATACGTACTTTGATTTATCTGACATTAACCTTCTGTAAATCAGGAGAAGGAAATCCTATATTGTTCGGATTCTAGGGTGGAAGAGTCCTATTCTGAATTGCTTTAACTCCCAAACTTCAAATTAAAGTAGAACTCTTATTTGGACTAGGTTACCTCGGCATCACAGCTCCATTTGCATCCAGACTGCTATTTGACGAAAAGATTTAGAGAGAACTTACCACTGAGGTAGCTTTCCATATAACTCCTCCTTTAACCCCTTTTCCAATGTGTATTCTTGGAGAAAGCTCCATAATCTTATCCACTGTTCGAATTCCCATCAAAATACTTTTGTCTTTTGAGCTCAAATTTCCATTGCCACCCATTATCAGTCCAAGCTCCATGCTCACATGCTCTCCTTTCTTCATGAACTGCCAACGTAAACAATCTTGGAAACTCTCTTTTTAGGATCATGTCTTCTAACCATACATCATGCCCAAATGATATCGATTTTCCATCACCCATAATAACTCCCATGTTAGCTATTAACTGGAAAAAGAATTTATCAGTAGGCATTAACGGAGATATGTTGTTTTTCCATGCATTTGAGCAGTTACAAGTTTCATTAAGTATCAGTGCACGTGATTCATAGTGATTCTTCATTGCCACAACGTGTCTCCATAAGTTCTCTGGCTCATACCCATATCTCCATAATCATTTGGTCAAAAGGCCTATGTTCTTTGTTTCTTAAATCAATAATTCCCAAACCTCCATCTTTTTAGCATTTCACACATTATCCCAATTTACATATTGCACCCCTTTATTGGTATTGGTACCCGTCCAAAGGAATCTTCTTTGAATCCACTCCAATTCGTTCTTAATCTCAAAAAGCACCTTGAACAAAGACATGAAGAAGATATGTACGTTATAGATTATTGACTTTAATAGTGTAACTCTGCCTTTGCATGATAACAACTTAGACTTCCAACCCTTCAATTTTGCTTCCACACCCTCAATCAATGGCCTCCAAATTTTTAGTGATGGTTAGTAGATTTCAACTGGTAATCCCAAGTAGGTAGTTGGTGGAGTTCCTACTTTATAGTGAATCCTTGCAATCCAATTACCCAGTACTTTATCTTTAATCCAGATTTAATTTGAAAACAACATAAAACTCTCTTCATATTCAGCAATTCTTCAATGTTCAGTTGGTAAAACATTAAAGTATCATTCACAAACTGTAAATGAGTGATTTGCAGCCGAAGATCGCCAATTGCAATGCTAATGCAAATCTTGTTCTTGTTTGCCTTTCCCATCATACAACTAAACATCTCAACTGCCATGTTAAAGAGCTTGCCTTCGCCCCTTTTGCAATTTAATTGGCTTGGTAGGTGTCCTATTCACAAGCATATAAACAAAAGCTAACAACGCACACTCCATAATCCATTTTCACTACCTATTTCCAAAACCCATCTTTCCCATAGTAAAATCGAGAAAATCCCCAACACACGTTGTCATGCATGCGCCTTCTCAAAATCAAATTTCAACATTAGTCTTTCCTCTCGATTTTTATGCATTAAATCAACCTCATCATTCGCTATCAAAGTTGAGTCTAATAATTGTGTACCTGATATAAAAGCAAACTGAGAACCCCCTATGACCTCACTTATTACTTTTTTGAGGTGGTTAGCTAACACTTTGGCAATGGTTTTTATAAACACAACCCACAAGACTAAGAAGTTTGTATTCTCTAAGTGTACTAGGATTCCTGTTATTTGGAATCCAGGTTGTAAAACTTTCATTCACATCATGGGCAAGATGCCCAAACATATAAAAGTCATTCATAAATATCATTCACCACTACCCGTTATGTTTTAAAGAAGTTAAAAGTTAAAACCATCTGATCCAAGAGCCTTGTTGCTATCATTTTCTTTAATGATTTCCTATACCTCAAATTCTGTAAACGGAGATTCCAATTCTTCCATTAACTGTATTTTCAATCTGTGTATTTCACATTTCTTATAGCAATATGTATGATTTGCAAAAATGTTTCACAACCTCTTTTTTAATTTGCATTGGCTTTTCAATAAAACCATTGTTCACCTTTATACTCATCACGTAAGTCGATCTCCTCCTTGTTGATGCCATCACATGGAAGTATTTGGTATTCTTATCTCCCTCCGCAACCCACTTAGTTCGAGATCGTTGTTTCCATTTACACTCCTTAATTCTAATCAAAGACCATAGCTTAGCATGTTTTCTCATTACCTTATCCCAGTTTATCAAACTCATTCTTTATGTCTTGTCATTCCATCTCCGAATCCTAAATCTCAATTTCTAAATTTTCAATTTTGCAAGGAATCTCACCATACTGCCTCTTATTCCAATCCTTGATAATTGGTTGTAATTTTCTTAAACCCCATCACAGTGTCGAACTTCTCATATTTCCAACCTTAGTAGTCTCCCCGTTGTTTTTTATCAACTTCTAAAACATTTTTATCATCTAGGCAATAATTAAAAAAGAAGATTGTGAGAAATAACATTCGTCATAAGCCCAATTCAAAAAGGCTCTTCATTATAATATTAATTATTTTACTTAATTTTTAGCATGATTTGACAACAATGCCTTTTAAACAATTTCAGACAAATTAAATGATTTCGATTTTCTCTATCGCACCTTTCAGACAAAAATTTTAAGATTAAATCCTGATTTCTCTCTCTTGCTAAATACTGTTTATCTCACCATCCAACTCTCTATCGCCATCCAAAGAGTAAAGATGATATTAAGGCATGTGTTTTGGGTTTTTAGGTTTATTGGTTTATATTCATAAAACCCTAAAGTTGAGAGATTAAAATTGATTAGACATATTTGTCAAATAGAACACTATACGACTTTGACAATTTAAACATGGCAATGAGCAAGCAAATCAATTAGTTATTAGGCATTGCATTTCTAATTTTTAGGCATTGCATCATTGGTTTTTAGGCATTGCATCATTGGTTTTTAGGCATTGTATGACTTAGGCATTGCGAGACTAGGTTTTTGGTATTGCATGATTGGTTTTAAGTAATACACCACTTGTTTTAGGTATTGTATGACTAATTTGAGGCATCGTGTGATTAGTTTTTTAGACATTGTGTGACTTAGGCATTACATGATTGAAGCATTTTGTCACTAGGTTGTAAGCATTACATGACTAATTTTTAGGCATTATGAAACTACTTTTAAGCATTGTGTAACTCAATCATTACGTATTTGGTTTTTAAGCATTGTGTGATTGATTTTTAAGTATTGTGTGACTGAGTTATACGCATTAGGTGACTAGATTTTAGGCATTGCATGACCTAGTTTTAGAAATTGAGTGATTGATTTTTAGGTATTGCATGACACATTTTTGATAAATTGATTGTAACATTTATTTTTTGTTTAATTTCAGCAACATGCCAAATGTGAAGCTTATGATTATATACGGTGGTCATTGGGTCAATGATACTTACAAGGGTGTTGAGACACGAGTGGAGGCTATTAGGAGTGATTTGTCATTTTCAAGTCTGATGAAGCTGGCTAAAGATGTTATTGAGGCAAACTCACAAAATCACGAAATCAAGCTACATGCATTGCTCAGTCATGTCGTAAGGGTTTCACACACAATTATTAGGGACGATGAAAATTTAGCAAGTATTCCATGAAATGAGAGGAGAATTGTAGTGTTTGTGACCATTAAGGAACTACATAAAAAAGTTAATCTACATGAACAAGCTGTTCAAAATAGTCATCACCTAAATTAGATTTATACTGCTTCACACATACCATACCATGCAGTCCTTAACCGACAACAATGGCAATCACCATCAATGTATGCACTTGAATTTGAGTAGTCTCGTACACATACGAGGTGTCTACAAATGTTGTTTGCACAATTCTGATCAGCATGTGCATTGAACCAAATACTTCATTCTTGCTAGCAAATGTATTGCCCGAGACTACAGTGGGTCCATTGCCATTCTCAAATGAGAGTCTATGGCGTTTGATTATTGATACCAAATATGGGGGTGTGTAATTAGAACCTTATTCTTTATGATTCGGGGGGTAAGAGAGTTTTTAATATATGGAAAAATATCACTTGTGCACTTGCCCTTTTGAGGAGCTTTACTTCTTTTTTATATGCAGGTATATGCATATTGGTTGAAGGTGGTGCCTGAATTAATTTTTGGGATGATGAATGGATCAAAGGAACCATCTTTCGCTTTGTTTTTCCCTATATCTATGCATTGACCATTAACAAAATTGGCAAGATTAAGGAGTTTGGCTTATGGGTGAATGATGCGTGGGTTTGAAATGTTCAACTTAGAAAAGACATGTTTGATTAAGAGTTAGAGATTTGGCAACAATTCAAGGAGTGTATTAGCCTAGCTTATCTTGATAGGGAACTTGAAGACAAGCTTATATGGAAACACACTCCAAGTGAAAGTTACTCTTTTAGCTCCTTTTGCTAAACAATCTTGAGTGCTAGTGCGGTTAATGTTGAAATGTTGAAATGTTGAAAAGTATTTAGGCTGAACTTGCTTTTTCCAAAGTGGAGGTTTTCATTTGGAGAGTCATGAGAGGTAAGATCCCAATCTAAAAGGAATTAGTCAAAAGAAACCTTCTCCAAAATGACTCGACCCTTTACCTCTTTTGTAACAAAGATGTTGAATCTGTCAACCACCTTTCTTCACTTGTCCAAAGTCATGGAGAATTTACGGATGTTGGATGGTTGAATGGAGTGTTCATGGGTGTATGCTAGATAATGCCATAATCTTTTTCATGGCTTGGAACGATATGTACATTGAACCATGTAAGAAGAAGGTATAGCAAATGTCTTTCTATATTATTGTGTAGTCCTTATGGTTGGTTAGAAATAAGATGTTTTTTTATGGAAAAATTTGGAATATGATGCAGTTATATGAGCTCATCAAGATTACAATAGCTTGGTGGGTCAATTATAAGTGGCTTAAGGAGAACTTATTCATTTTTTATATAAGTAGGCTCCCCTCTACTACTTGGTGCTTCTCTGAAAAGAATAGCAAACAAAGTCTTGGTGTTATGGCAAAGGCCCCCCACCGCCCCAATAGTGGTTGAAATTTAATATGAATGTTGTTGCAAATGGTTACCTTGGAGAGATTGGTCTAAAGGGGTACTACGTGATGATGTTGGGGCAATGAAAATGGTGCTCTCCAAGTCAGCCTAAAGGGGCAATACTAATCTAGCTAAAATTTTAGGTATTAAAGAGGCAGTGGTTTTTTTTTCAGCTTTATGTTGGACTTCAAAGCCTGGACTCATCCTTGAGAGTGATTCCAAAAATGCAGTCTTTTGGGTTTCAAAGCCGACAACAGCTCCATGAAGGATCAGAATATTGTATCTCAGATTAAGGTCATTAAGCTCAAAGTTGCTGAGTTGAGAAATCAAACACATTCTAAGATTGGGCAAAGATATGGCCAACAACCTTATTAAGGCTGAGATGGGGAGAGTAAGTGATCGAATGCATATTTATCCTTAATGATGCTGCTCTGTCTACTATGAACTTGTAGACTTTTGCTTCAAATTTATGCCAGTAAGAAATGGAAACAGGATGTATTTTGCTTTCACTACTTACTAGTGTTTGACTTGTGTTTTCTGGTTGTTGAGAAATTGGATTTTTGATACTATATAGGAAAGCATCTTTTGTATATTTCTCTTTATGTTGGTTGTTTTTTGTAAGCCAACTTGGCATCTGACCGTAACACAAGGTCAAATCTTTTTGTAAGTTACAAGGACTCCCTAATTGATCAATTAATCTTCTCATTACTTATTCAAAAAGACAATCCGAACCAACCACTTCATAATTTGAATTTTGAAGAATCTAATTTCCTCTTAAAACTATTCATTAGTGCAATGTTAGCCAACTTTAAATTTGCCACATGCGTATCACCTATATCCAAACATCCTTTAATCTCCATCTTTCTATTCCCTTTCATCTACTTGGACTTCTTATGGGGTGGCTGAATTCAAAGCTGGTTATGAAGCGATAGTAACCATTTCCTTGACAGTAGTTCATATGGCAAACATCTCTACCCTTTCTCAAATCTGAGTGTACTATGGAATCATTCGAAGACTCTGAACTTTCACCTAGATCATTCCATAATTGAAACAATTCATGGCTAACGTCTTTTTATCCATCTTAGACAAAAGTTCCCTAATTGTCTCGTAAAGCCTTGAAGAGATTCAAATGCCAAATATCGATGTGTCCCTCATCAATCCAAACCCAACACAAGTACTCTAGTTATCATAGGGAACCAAATTCATAAACCACTCATTGAAACAATCAAAATAATCCACTAACAAAACCTCTATCTCCTCTCAATCAGTAAAAGTTATTAGCATTCTAGGACTTCCAGCCAACCTTACACAGACCTCAATTTCTTTCTCTACCAACTCTTTTTCCACAGCACACAAATAACACCCTTCTTGGATGGTTCAAATTATACTTTTATTCAACCACTCCAAGCTTGTCCTAGGAATAAAAATTTTTAAACCATCCTTGCCATTATCTTTCTTCTTCGCCATGTTCACTTACAACCCTACTAGCTCGACTTTAACCACCTTATTCCTTATCAATGCTTCCTTGAACGTACTTTACTTTAAAGGCATAACCTTTGCATGGACAGTCAAAGGTACTACATTAAATCTATCTTCTGCAACTGCCTTCTTGACAATAATCCTTCTTCATACTAAATACATTCCATCACTATGTTGAATGGCCAAATCAATCCCCTTTCATACTGATACCGCACAAATGCAAAGTTGGACCTTTTTTTCCAAAAACTCTATGGAACAAACACATCCACCATCATTCCATAATATTATTACTTTTTTTAAAAAAAATCATATTATTACATTTACCATTTATAACTATACAATATTAGCATTGTTGCTATTTTATTTATACTATCAACGATAAAATGAAGAAAACTTGAAAGATTATGAAATTAATTATCATTTAATTCAATTTATTAACATTAACTAAGGTTGTCAATGGGTAAAGTACTTGTTAATTTTGATGTACCTGAACCTGAACCCTATTAATAACTATAATACTCAAACCCTACAACTATCTAAATAGTTTGGAAGATTATTACCCTAATGTATGCTCACTACTCGATAATCACCTTGATCCGTTTAAAAACCCAATTATATAAAAAATTATTAAAATGCTTAGTCTTTTTCCTCCTTGTCTTTTGCTACTGGTTAATGTTCTCATTGTAGCCATGGCTTGATTTGCTGCAGCTTTTAATTTCTTTGGAGAAATCTAATGCACACTATCAGTTGAAGTATCCAGTTTCATTCCATCCTTCACTGCTTTTGAATTGATAAGGACAAAGCCTTTTGATGTAGAGTGACAACATGAAGCTTTGAAACACCTAGGTCAAGTCCAAGGAAATGAGCCAACGACTTGAACACTGACGACCACATAAAAAAAGAGCTATTATGGAGCAAGTTGAGCACCGACCAGAACCAGGAACTACTGAGAAAAGAAAGGCAAGAAAAAGGAACGGCTAGGGGAAGAAAGGAAAAAAAGAAGAAGAAGCGGCCATGGCTGAGGAAAGGAAGGAAAAAAGAAAATAAAAAAATAAATATTAATATTATTAAATAAAATCAATATAATCAGATTTACCTAGTGGGTACTTAAAAGAGTGATATATAAACTCGATACAGTGGTGAAATCATTACCAATATTGTCTCAAACTTGCTTATAAGGTATCCTAACCTTATAGCATTAACATACATTATAGTAGTCTAAACCATATGCAATATAATATTTTAGATTTTGAAATTTTTTAATCTTTTACTGTTTAAGTTTCAAAATAATTATAAAAAATTATCATCATATGTTTGGAAAATTAAAATTTTAAAAGTAAAAGAAAAAGTGTAAATTTATTACTTTACTTAGGATGATGTATCAAATTTGCCACTCATATTTGAACCGATGCAATTTTACATTATACTTTTAATTTAGTTTAAAAATGGTTCAAACGGTAAAACAAAAATATTCCATAGAATATTCTGAACTATACCTTATAAAATATTTCTTTACCGTTAATTTTTAATATTTTTAAAATGAATAAAACATTAAATATTAAAACTAGATTTATTCAAAGATGCTGGTAATTTTAATCCATCAGTGTAATTAAAATAATAAATTTAAATCTTTCATCTAAAAATAACAATGAAATTGTTAATCACTTTGCTAATTATCTCCTTTTTCCCTCATTTTAACCATTTGTTTTTTTCTTTCTCAAAGTGCTTTTCTGACACTGGTAGGACACACCTGGACCATCCAGCATGTTGGTTGGCCTAATCTCTGTCATTGCACATGCCAATGGTTTCTTTTCTGTTACCCCATCACTCTTACCAGCCTTCACCAAAAAGAAACAAAATTCACAATTGATCTCCTGGTTGGTTGCCTAATGCCATGACCTATGTAGTTTAAATTGCTCCTGTAGGAATTCCACTCAAAACTCCAAAATTCCCATGCTTATAGCTCACCAGATTCTTGTACCGGGTATGACTCAAAAATAGCTGAGAATCTGAAGTGAACAATCTTTTTATCAATCCTACAAAGAGTATCGTCTGCCACTCACTTTTCCAACAATTTCAAAGGACCTAACAGCTCCTTACACAGCTTTAGCTACTAAATATGGCTTTGCATTTCATCTAATTCATCATCAAATAATATATTTGTTTGATCATTAAAAGGAAGGAAATTTATAAAATGTGCACCCTTATAACAATGAATAAATCATAGAAATGAAGTTTTGCATCACATCAAACACCATATTGACTCAAAGCCTGTAACATTTCTACCCAAATCGAAAAACATATTAAAGAGAAAACAAAAATTCATCTTAACACAACTGTTTTTATCTAGGGTACTTCATACCCAAATGAAGTATGAACAGCAAAGTTGACCTGTCCATCTGCTTACCCAAAAAGGCTAGTCTAAGATAAATGGGAAGGCGCAAGAACCTTTTATGAAGGCTTCCACATATGCATGTTTCAACACCCTTTTTTAAGTTTCTTCCAAAGGGAGGGGTTAGCAAAAACATGAATAAGCCAAGTGGTTCTTCTTGGAAACATAAGGAGAGAGGTAGTTGGTGATGGGGGCAGAGGTACCAGGTATATCAGCTGGAACAAGGATTTGAGGTTTCCCAGAAGCTATTCTTTTTCCAGCTACGTTGGCATAAAACAGGCCAGAGATGGCTGGAACAAAAACGTCACTCTGAGAACATATGTAGAAGTCTATAACCTTTTCATATTCTGAATCTTCTGATTCAAGGAACTTCCCCTTTTTCTCCTCCGGCATTATGCTTTCCTACAATAGTTCCAAGAGCAAACAAGGGTTCAGAATGATAGGAACAGCAAAGTTTCAAGACTGAGCTGCTAGTGAACATCGTGTATTTGCAATAATTAAACATTGTACAAAAATTTCATATTAATGTTTCGTGCAAAGGATTTTAGAGAAAACTTTTGAAGTCCAAGTTGGACTGTCACAATTTACGACAGGTAATTCCTCCAAGCAAGTCCCCAATAAATAGTACTTGAGTTTAAAATTGTTATTCTAGAAAATTGAACCAAAGACATGCAGATCTTTGCCTCAAACCCATGTTGCTCTTGAGCACCAGGATAACCCCATGCCAGTTAATAATCAAAGTCAAGCATTGCATGTAATAGTTCAATAAGCACATTGAAAATATAATCAGTGGAACCTTTATCAGACAAGGACAATTTCTCACCTTTGTGTATGTTTTAGGGAAGATATCCTTCAGGACACTAAGGCTGCTATCCCACCTTGATTGAGTCAGGTATATCGTGGTGTCTGTATCAAATCCAACCTTCCTCAAAAATAAAGCAATCTCCTGTGCATTGTAACAACTTTTTGCCCCAGTAGAATGACTTCCATGACAATTCTTATTCTCTAGTATCTCAACCCTCAAGTCCACTGCTATAAACTGGCCATCTGATTTGCGACTCAAAGTTTTAAGCCGTTCGATCATTAAGTCAACAACTTCATTAACCTGTGGTTGCAACTCTAAAGTTCCAAACATTCCCAAACATGCGACTGAATCAACACTACTCTTTTGTGCAGTTTTTCTCATATTTACAGCAGGGAAGTAGGTTGCAAGCCTTATGTTGCCCTTTGATTTAAATATTGGCTCTACATTTTCCACAATGTGATCCTCAGTGACTCGATTGGGAACCTTCACAGCAGCAAGATCCCGGATTGATATTTCATTGGGCAATTCTTTTGCTACCTTGACAACTCCATCCAGGCTTTTCATAAACTTCTCAACATCATAAATATCTTGAAAGTGGCTGAAGATTTTCAATTATGTTAGTACAATTCAGAATTTTTCACAAAGATGATCTCAAATTTATACTACTCAATATTCTTCATTGGTTAACAAAGATAACAAAATAAACATTTTACTATGAGGAACAGTTGAAGAAGAAGGAGAGGAGAGAATAAGAGATTTTCAAAATTAACATAATAACTTACTTTTCATCACCAGGTTTGCTTCCTCTAATGTCAGGAAGTACAAGAGTTGCTCCTAGATACCTTGCCACTACAACAGCATCAGCTATCTGAACAGACCAATCACCACAGATGAATAACATATTAGATGGAGAACTAGAAAATGGCTTTCAACAGATTACTATTCACAAACTGCTGGCACTTTGTGCCATTAGATTACGTGTAAAATACTGAAAAACAGAGGAGCTGTGAAGCATCGATAAGGTGAAACCAACAACCCTCTAGAAAACCACTCCCCCCACCCCCTTTCCACCCTTCCTCTCTCTCTCTCTCTCTCACATACATACATACACAAAACTCTAGCAACAATTTCAATCATTAGGCTCGTGTGCTACACTCACAATTCAAGATTCCATTTCTAACCTACATACTTAGCAAATCAAAAATAGTCAGCAATCAGCAAAAAAATCAATATTATTAAATGGGGTAAATAACAAAAAAGTAGCATGTGGTATGAGATATAATAAATTTTCCCTTGAGGTTTAAAACCTGACATTTAGGTAACGTTTGGTATGAGGAAAGTGAAAGCACATTCCTTGCAATGTACCCAATTAAATTACATTGCAGTGTTCGTTTTGCAACAGACCACTATAATATAAGATTGCAATGCATTGCAATGCATTGCAATGCAATCACATTACAGCCAAGGAATGTAATGTGATTGCAGTCTAAAACTAATGCAATCACATTACATTGCACTCTGCAATATTCTTCAAGACATTTTTACTCTACTTTATTATTTTATTAAAAATATTTTATAATGTTATAAATAAAATAAAAAATATTCAAATAAAATATATAGTATAAGAATAAAAAATTAAAATAAAATAAATTAAAAAAAATTAAAATTTATATAATATAAGTAAAATAAATTAAAATAAAATATATAATATAAAAAATTATATTAAAAAATAAAAATAAAATATATAAGATTATAATAATAAATGAAAATAAAATATATGACATTAAAAATATATTTAACAGAAAGATATTATATAAAAATTAATAATAAAAAATATAAATGTATTAAACTTGTATTTAATAACTAGAGCTAATTTTGAAAATTAACATTACATTCCCAGCAAAGTACTTGTAAACCAAACGCCAATATTATCTTCTCTAGTCATTTTATCATATTTTGCTGAATACCAACACTTTATTTTTCTTGCAATGATATTGCTTGCAATCACATTACCTGTAATCACATTACCTGCAATCACATTACCTATAATCACATTGCATTATAAAGTACCAAACGCCACATTAACTCTCTTTTTTTTGTTAGAATTTTCTTGACACCATTAAGAATAGAATGATTAGAAAATCCTTATTTCGTTAAAATAATACTAATGATAAAATAAAAACTAAAAAATCTAGAAAGTTCTTGAAAATAAAGTTAATGGTGTTAAGTAGAAAAGGAATGGGAATAAACACAAGGTAGTTAAATGCCATATTGTAAACCTCAAGGGGCAAACTTTTTCTACCTCAAACCAGAGAGTATTTTCTGTAATTTACTCAATTAAATTTTATTTAGTCAGCTCAAGAACTGGAATTTAAGGTTTTACTGTTATCAGATTCTCAGGGGAGGTAGAAGCGTTAAATTAATTTTTAAATATCCAAAATAACTAGTCCTCTCAAAAAGTTGCACAAACTTTAAGAGAAACCCAGAAAAGATATAATTGAACAAAGACAAGCAAACTTTGTAGAAATTTTATAAACAAATTGGAAGGCAATGTGTGCAATTAATTGGTGAGCTCATCAAGGTAGGGTGTTTAGTGATGAAAATCTCCTCGAGCCACTATCCTCTAGGTTCCTGAAATCCTTGATTTCACATCAACATGCTACGCAAGTAGGCTACAGTTCCTCCTTCCTTATAAACAGTAGATAACATATTACTTTAGTAAACAGAACACCTTTGAGCTGATGGCAAATTGGCAATAGTTCTCATTTACTCATTATTACTCTTGTAAGTTTTCCAGGACCAGCGGTTTGAAATATTACATACAGTTTGATCTATCAATTTATTTTCAGATAAACAATACAAAGCTAAAAATTCGAAAGGATGCAATGGACAGGAAACTTTCATGCTCTAAAGACAGGTTCTTTGCGAGAACAAAAATAAGAAGGCAACAACAGGCTAACTCAATTAGATACCTTTATAACTAAAATAGATACTTAATATACCTGAGAGACATGATACTCTGGACCATTAGTCAACGAAAAAGTAACATATCCTCTTGGCTGCTCTATCTCATCTGTTAGCCAAGTAAGAACTCCATCAGAGAAGAAGAAGCATTAACATAAAAGTCTGTCTTTGAGTGCACAATAATGAATGTGGACATCTAGGCAAGGATAAATGTATGGCAAGATTATAAACCATTTAGTCAATTTTCAAGAAGTCAAGTGAAGTTAACCAACCAAAAGCCGTCTTGCTCCAACATGGTTTTAGCTCTTGACTATCCTCTATCCAAGGCCCTTTGCTCCCCTTAGAAAGCTTTACAAGGCCATCATTCTCTATAACATTGCTATTATCAAATTGAGAATCCTGAGCTTGTCCTGGAAGTTTATCCTTCATAACAAGAGCAGGAAAAAGACTATGTAAATTCAAAGTACATATACGAAAGCTGTATAAGGAATGGAAATGAAGTCAAACAAACCCTGCAAGATGACATATTTATCACTATAAATTAAAAAGACAGGCATAAATATATCTCCAATTTCCACTAGTTGACTTCAGAGGATTTAGAACATGAAAGAAGGCCTGGGATGGAAATTATAAATCTGACAGAAGCAAAAACCTTCACTGATCTAGACTTGGAATTCTGAAGTAACCATTGAACTCTCCTGACTAAAGTTAACTTCAAATCGGTTGTCTTTTATTCCGAATTCAATCTATTTCCAAGAAACTACACCCAGAAAATAAATTAGCTTTCATGTTTTCAAGATAAGATTAAGTTAGAAGCAAAGCCATAATTTCTTATTCACGAAATTGAACATTTCTTGTGAAGAAATTCTTAACTAAAATTATACACAAACAACTTCCAAAGACAACACCTTTGAAGATCATGGTCAGAATAATATTCTTTCTTCTCTTAAAGTTGCAGATTTGATGTGAAGCGAAGCTTAACGACAAAGACATGATAATTACAGATAAAGTGGAAACTAAAAGTGAAGAGTAAACTGAAGCAGCTTGCTTCAGATTTACTTGCACAACATCAGAGATTCAAAAACCAAGAAACAACTAAACAAATAAAACAATGTTACTAGAAGGAAGAGTTAAATTGGGAACTGGGTTTGGTATAAAAGTTCAATCTTTTCACAACACAGATAGAAAAAAGAGATAAACTTGAGATCAAAAGAGGAATTACTTGAAGAGAATCAAAATGGTCTCTCTTGATCATTTGACCAAGCATCACAAACATGGTGAGAGTGAGTATAGCAGCCACTACTTGCCTCAAATCAACCCCCATTTTTGTTCTCTCTCAAAATTCAGAGTAAAAATTTCAAAGATCAAAAGAAAAGAATAAAGAAAAAGTGGGTCGGGCCAAGAATTCTAGACCTAGAGAAGAGGTTTAACAAGAAGCTCAAGTGCGGAAAGAGGAAGTTCAACAAGAGAGAGAGAGAGACATGACTGCTAAAAAGAATAAGGCTTGGTGTTTTGGGTCTCATTACAACACCACCGACACTAGCCCTGAAAATGATGTGCTGCCTGTTTTCTTACAACAATGTTTTTTGTCTCCTGTTTTAGGCTTTTTACTTTTCTCGTTTTTTTTATTTTTTTTTCTTTATTGGACAACTAGGATAACTCTATTATTTTTTTCTTAGGTGCTTTGGGTTATTATTATAATATAATAAATAATTTTTTCTTATTTCACAAATCTTACCTCGAGATTTAAACTCATAATTCATCATATTAATATCTAATTCTAATTTATTTTGATTTTCTAAACCAACCCATGAGGTTAAATGTTCATGGCTTGGTATGTCAATAGCTATTTTAAGCCTTAGTCAGAAACATAAGCTTCTTAACATGTGTAGATGTGACACTCACAACATTGCATCTTCCCTTCAATTGACTACCACCATCAATTTCTCTTTTGATTTACTTGACATTTCTTTTCTTGATAAAAAAAAAATTATTATATTTTTGGTTAAATCATCTTAACAAGTTTGAAACTTGTGAATCCAACTTGAATGTCGATAAAAAAGATAAGATTTACAAAATAAAAAAGAATTAATTTTCATCGTATAACTTATTTTTTATAACATATCATAAATGTTAAAAGCATAGAAAGCTGTATATGTTTGTGGTTTATTGTTGCATATGAAAGTTGAGAGTGCCCACAAGGATGACATTGACATACCAAACAAGCTGTCCATAATTATGCAAACTTGGCATCACTTCTTATATGTCATGATTTGGATAGTAAATTAGAAGAGCCATTGTTTACTTCAACTGTAATTTGAATCAACCTCATATTCATTTTTATGGTAACTCTCGTACTTGGAAAGATAATCCTTTTTTAGTTGCGGAATCAAATGGTGACGAGGATAACGGTCGTCAACTCTTAATTTTTAATTTTTTTTAGGTTAAATTATATAATTAGTTCTTATACTATACAAAAAGAATGGATTTAATTCCTCTACAATAATTTATATAAATTAGGTCTTTATACCTTGTGAATTTGTTAATTACAATTTCTAACTCTAACACCGTTAAATATAACCATTAAGTATACTAACATGGTATTGACTATGTGTTGATGTGGGACAAAGGTTGAGATTACACAATGCTAACATGGCATAATGTTGAGGTGTCTACATGAATTTACAGAAGAATAACTAAAAGCACCTTAACCCTAAATTAAATGAGATTTATTAACAAAGAAAGAAAGAAAATTAACAACCCAGGAAGGAGAAACATATGGTTTTAGAATTGAATAATTAAAATTTAAGAAAAGTATGATCATGATTCTTGGCCTTATTTTGAATCTTAATTTTCAGTGAACATAATTTTTGAAAAATTTTGGACAAGTTTAGAGATTTTGGTGGAGAAAACAACAAACAAGAATAGGAGATTTTGTAAGGTTTTGTTGATATGTTTTTGGGTTTTGAATTGTACAAGGCTAATTGGGCATAATTAGTTATCCTGTAATTCCTTCGTATTCTTGTCAATTTTTAACAAATTGCAAACATATTTCATTTTAGTTTTGTTATGGGTATTTTTCATCATTGGCTTTTGTTTTGTTTTGTCTTGCAAGCTAACACTAGCTTTTTGGATTGTTTCAAGAAAATCTTTAATACCCAGTTGAATATAAAATAGTTTTTTCAATAATTAAATTTTTTTTCTTGTTTTTCTTATTATTTCCTCTTTCTTATTTTCAAAAAATTTTCCTTTTTAATTTTATTTTTTCTTCACTTGAATAAAAAAAGTTAAGATGATTCCCATAGGAGCAGATAGATCCATGTAAGGGTGCTTTTGTTAATATGTTTTTGGTGGGTTGTAAATTTCTTTCTTTATTTGTTTGTAAATCTCATTTAATTTAGGGTTAGGGTGCTTTTGTTATTTTTTTTAATTCATGTGGACACGTGTCAACATTATACCATGTCAGCATTGTGCCACATCAACATAATCATGCCACATCAACTCATAGTCAACGTCACGCTAACATACTTAACTGTTAAATTGAACAGTGTTAAAATTAAGGATTGTAATTAATAAATTCACAAAATATAATGATCCAATTTATACAAATTATTGTATAAGGACAAAATCCATTATTTTTGTAAAGTATAAGAACAAATTTTATAATTTAACATTTTTTTATTATTATATATATAATTTTAGATATATAGATTTATGACTTTGTATGATTACCTTTTCACTATGTCATATGTAAAATTCTGAGTCCGTCACTACTTCATGCATACCAAAATTACAAACAACTCATAGAAGATTCAACAATTATTCTAAAATTCTATACAAAATTAATATACTGCTATCTGCAAGTGGTTGAATTTATATTTTGAAAATTGTTGTTTGTTGTACTACTAAAATGTCACATCATTTCTATAGATATTCTATCTCTTATTTAAGAAATTTTTTTTTTTGAATTTAGAGGAAAGAGGATTCAAACTTTATTATTTTAAATAAGAGAATCATGCACTAACTAATATGTCAAATACTTTAATACTATAAAAGAAAATATTATTAATTTCATGCTAAGCAAATTCTAAACAACATATGCATTTTCATCACTGTTTTAGCAAATGATATGAAATTGAGGATTTTCTTGAGTTTTAGTAAAATAAATTAAAAATCCCAAAATTTGCCCTACTTTCAATAAAATTAATATTGGTAAATCATGTGAAAAACATAGTATATTTACTAAGAGGAGAACAAACTTTAATTGTGTAACAAACATAAAGTGAATGTTTTTAGATGAAATTCACAATTAAAAATCATTTAATATTACTTTAAATTGAAAATCATGACATATCAATGGACAAATCTTTTTTATGTATATCATAAAAACTTCATCAAATTGATATTTTGAGATCAAATACAACAATTTTATCCAAAATTTCATAAAATTTAATTGAATTCCTTTTTATGGAAAAATTTACTTAAAGTTTTATTATAAATTATTAAATATCATGAGTCCTGGCACTCTTCCCTCTTTCTCCATTTTTCTTTTTTTAATTTTTTGTTGGATACTTATGTCACGTGATTAGCGGATGGTCAAGATATCTATCACATAAAATCTTAATATACGTGCACGAAGCTTGACTTGAAGTTTGATTTTATATTTTATGGAATTATATTTAATGCATACACATTGTATAATTTTTAATATTAAATTAAGGAAAACTAATTTAATCTTTTTTTATTTATCTCTCTCTTTCACCTCCTTCAAATTAAAAATAAAAATCACTTGCAACCAAAAAAAAACGAAAATATTTACTTTATCTGCTCCCGAATTGCAATTTTTTTTTTCTGAGCAATTTTAAAGGTGCATTCTTTCATATTAGCTTGGTGTAATCGAGATTTTTCTCTCAAAATACTTTCCATCAAAATAAAAAATTAGTTAGCAAGAAAAGAATTTTTTTAAAACAAAGCAAAACAATTATAATTCTGCTTTAACAACTTATGTTTGAATATCTAATTGTTGCTATTTTCTTTTTGAGAGGATGGAGATTTAAATTTTAAATTCTTTTTTATTGCTTATATTTTCTCAGATTTGTCATACTTAGTGCTCGTTTGGCCTGATTTTTTTTCAATTTATTTATGTCTTAAAAGTAAAAGTCAAGTCAAATATAAATTTTGAAAAGCTTTTAAAAAAAGAGTTTTTGGAAAAGCTCCTATGAAGAGCTCTTTCTTCTCTTTTTTTTTTAAATACAAAAAAAAATTTATTTTTATTTCAAAAATATCTTCATCTGTTAAAAATAATTACAATATAACTATCTCAAAAAAAGAAATACCCTTTACA
>NW_018397270.1:571324-589538 GCF_002168275.2 Theobroma umbraticum
CCAAAATTATAACTTATAAAAAAAAATTTACTAAACAGTTTCAACTTAATTCTAAAAGCTACTATTTTTCATAAGAGTTTTATAATAGCTTTTAAACTAGAAAAAAATTAAACCAAACAGCCTCTTTTTCTAAAAAATGATTTAGATATTATAATATATACATGTTGATGCACTGCTCTAACTCGACAAAGATCCCTTAGCCATCCACAAATAAATTAACAAATAATAAATAGTGGTTTCAGAATACTTATATCAATTTTATATATTTGAATTTTTTTTATTTTCAAATCATATATATATATGGAGGAATTAACTTAATGTTGTCATGTATTTAAAATTTTAAGTCAATTTGATATTCATATATCACCTGGACTAAAAATAGTATTTTAGTCAGTTAACCTTGGAATTTTTTTTAATACATATTTAACTGTTGAAACTTTATTGTCAAACAAAACGATTAGATATTTTTAATTAATTTGATATTTGGTATGCAAAATTTATGTGAATAAATAATGAAATTCAACAACTGAGTTGACAAAACATATAAAAAGGATGTCAAACTTAATTAAAGATAAATGCGAAGGATCACATACATGATGTTAAATTAATTAAGAGAATTTACATTAGACATGCCACGTTTGATTTCTTAAAATATTATTCGTACAACAAATTATAAAAGGGTTTAAAATATTTGTTAGTTTTACATTCGAACAACTTCATCCTTTCTCATTTATATATTTTTTGGTATAAGAATTTATTCCAATTCTCTGTTTTTAAGCTAAAAAAGAAAATTTGACATTATTTTCAATAAGCTTATTGGTAAGCCTTCGTTTTGTTGGCTAAAGGGTATATTCATAGTTTAAGAGTGATCGAGCATTGACCTTAGCAGGTATGGTTCATCAGTCATTATCTTGAAAGAGCTGAATGAAGACTACCTAATAAAATAAGTTAATATTACAAACTTCAATAAATAAACAAGTCCCACTTGTCATTAATTGTCCATTTAATACAATTAGTGTTTATTTTTATGCAATTAAATCCCAATAATTAGAGGAATCTATATACAAACAATTTGATAATGAATACAATATTTAATTGTTACAAGAATCGAACGAGAGCTCCCAGGGATTCTTAAATGTAAGACACCCATTGAATGGGACCCCTTAGAAATTACAATATTTTGGTAGGAATTGGCGTACAAATATTATTTTAGTTTTAATCTCTGGGTTAGGTTACTCGTTCAAAAATCGTTTTTTTTATATTTGAATATTTGATTTATTAGTTAATATATAATTTTTTTACTTAAAAAGTAAAATTCGAATCTCCTTTCTTTAAGTTTAAAAAGTAATTTCTTCTCTTTTTTTTAATATGTTGAGAGTTATGATTGCAGATTATTTAATAAGAGATAACTCTATTATATATATATATATATATATATATATATAATTGCTACCTATCCATGAAGGATAGGATGATAACTCTATTATATTTATATCATTAAATTTTACTCTTTTAAATACAAAATCTTTAAATTAAATAATATATATAAAAAGCTCTTGAATTATTTAAATAAATTTTAATTCTTTTATTGTGTTTAATCATACTGTTATACTTTTATTTTAAATCAAATAAATTTTTATTATTTATTAATAAAAATATTGTTAATTAAAATGCTCCTTGTCATTTGATATTACATGGTACCGATGTGGCATGTTATATGTTATAATAAATAATAATATGGTATGCAAATGTGATATAATAACATGATTACATGATATATTTTTATGTTCTACATCAACTTTATATGGATTTAAAACGATAAAAGACATTATGACTAATAACAGTTAGACAACAGTTACTCATAAAAAGGTTATTTAACTAAATATAAAAAAACATGAACTTGATTGCACTAATAAAAAAATAAAAATTTATTTAAATTTGTTTTAATAGTTCAAGAACATTAAAAGGTGTTTTTGTTTTTTTTTTTTTTCTAATTTACGTGGACACGTCAGCATTATGCCACATCAACATGACCATACCACATCAACATAACAATCTTATATCAACACATAGTCAATGCCATGTAAACATACTTAACAATCAAATATAACAGTGTTAGAGTTAGGGACTGTAATTAACAAATTCACAAAGAATAAGGATCTAATTTATACAAATTATTATTTGGGAACAAATTCATTATTGTTGTAAAGTATAGAAACTAATTGCACAATTTAACTTTTTTTATTATTATTTGTATAAAATTTTTGATATATAGATTTATCACATTTTATGATTACCCTTTAGTCACGTTTTATGTAAAATTCTGAATCTGTCACTATTTTTTCATGCATACCAAAATTACAAACAACTCATAAAAGATTCAATAATTATTACCTTCTGGGTTTTAGAGTGGGGGTCTAAAATTCTATACAAAATTCATATACTAATATCTGCAAGTGGTTGAATTGTATATTATGAAAGTTATTGTTTGTTTGCACCGCTAAAATGACACATTATTTTAATAGAAAACTTATCTCTTATATAAGAAAATAATATTGATTTCATGATAAGCAAATTCTAAATAACATATGCAATTTCATCACTTTTTCAGCAAATCATATGAAATTGAGGATTTTCTTGATTTGTAGTAAAATGAATTAGAATTCCAATTTTTGCCCTATTTGCAATGAAATTACTATTGGTAAATCATGTGAAAAACATAGTATATTTACTGGAAGGAAAACAAAATTAATTGTGTAACAATTACAAATCATTTAATATTCTTTAAATTGAAAATCATGACATATCAATTGTTAAATCCTATTTATATATATATCATAAAAACTTCATCCAATTGATATTTATAATTAAATATAACCATTTTATACAAAATTCCATAAAATTTAGTTTAATTCTTTTTTATGGAAAATTTACTAAAAGTTTTATTGTAAGTCATTAAATATCACGAGGCTTGACGCTCTCCCCACTTTCTCTTTTATTTTCTTCTTTTAATTTTTTGTTTGATGCTTATGTCACGTGATTGGCGGATGGTCAAGATATCTATCACATAAAATCTTAATATATGTGCACTATGTTTGACTTGGAATTTAGAAGTTTTCTCTTTCTTTTTTTAAAAAATTATATTTTATAAATTTATATATAATGCATACACCATATTATTTTTAATATTAAATTAAAAATAATTAATTCTTTATTTTTATGTTATCTCTCTCTCTCTTTCACTTCCTTCAAATTAAAAATAAAAATCACTCCTAACCAAAAAAAAAAAAAAGAAAAATATATTTACTTCATCCATTCCCGAATTGCAATCTTTTTTCTTAGTAATTCTCAAGGTGCATTCTTTCACACTAGCTTGGTGTAATCAAGATTTTGCTCTCGAAATACTTTCCATCAAAATCGAACCTTAGTTAACCAGAAAAAGAATTTTTTAAAATAAAACAAAACAATTTCTTTAAAAGAAACGAACAACTTTTATTATATCATAATTATATTTTTGTTTTAACAATTTTTATTTGAATATCTGATTGTTGTTATTTTTTTTTTTGTGCAAGAGGATCAAGATTTGAATTTTTAAATTCTTTTTTGTCGCTTATATTTTTCCAAATATGTCATTCTATCTTATTTTCTGGAAAAAGATTTAGGTATTATAATATATACATATACATATATATATATATATATATACATATGGTTTCGAAATACTTATATATAAGTCAATTTGATATTTATATCACGTAGACTAAAAATGGTTATCTAGTCAGTTAAAGATTGAATTTTTTTTCAATACATAATTAACCTTTGAAACTATATTGTCGAATAAAATGGTTAAATATTTTTAATTAACTTGATATTTGACATGTATAATCTATGTGAATAAATAATGAAATTCAACATTAAATAAAATGGTTAAACATTGGACCGTTGATTTCTTAAAATATTTTTTTTCAAAAAATTATGAAAAGGTTTAAAATATTTATTAATTTTACATTCGACCTTTCTCATTTATATATTTTTTGCTGTAAAAATTTATTCGAATTCTCTGTTTTTAAGATAAAACAGAAAACAAAAAAAAAAGAGAAAATTTGACATTATTTTCAATAAGCTTATTGGTAAGCCTTCCGTTTTGTTGGCTAAAGGGTATATTCATAGTTTAAGAGTGATCGAGCATTGACCTTAGCAGGTGTGGTTCATCAGTCATTATCTTGAAAGAGCTGAATGCAGACTACCCAATAAAATAAATTAATATTACAAACCTCTATAAATAAACAAGTACCACTTGTCATTAATTGTACATTTAATACAATTAGTGTTTATTTTTACGCAATTAAATCCCAGTAGCTATAGGAATCTATATACAAACAATTTGATAACTAATACAATATTTAATTGTTACAAGAATCTAAGGTGAGCTCCAAATGGGTTTTAAATGTAAGGCACCCATGGGATGGGACCCCTTAGAAATTACAATATTTTGGTACGAATTGGCCTGCAAATATTATTTTAGCTTTAATCTCTAGATTAGGTTACTTGTTCAAAAATCGTTTTTTCTATATTCGAATATTTAGTTCATTAGTAGATATATTATCTTTTTACTTAAAAAGTAAACTTCGAAACTCTTTTTCTTTTAATTTAAAAAAAAATTATTTTTTCTGTTTCTATTTTAACACGTTGCGAGTTATGATATCATGATTATATGATATTTTTTTTATTTTTTACGTTAATATTATATGAATATAAAATGATAAGAGACATTTTGATTAATCAAGAGTTACTCAAAAAAATTTATTTAAATAAAAATAAAAATACATGAATTTCGTTAAACTAATAAAAAAAGATTTATTTAATAAGAACATTTAAACCCTTTTACATTAAGGTAGTGGGTTATCGTTAGCAGTAAGAATTTATTAGCGTGGGTTGGGGTGATTTGGACACTTGCACTTCCTTTGTTGACCCATGACTGATGAGACTTAGCCCTTACTCACTTCACATGATTTAAGGCGATAATCATTCCTTTATTATAGCAAACGCCTCTGAACGTACCTTTCTCCTAAAGGCCTGACAAAGATACCACAAGCCTAAATTCTTTCTTTCCTTTTTCTTTAGTCAAAACAAAGACAAAACTAGTTCTACTTCTTTGCTTTAAGAATAAAACCTCCTTTTTAAATTTCCAACTGATTTTCATGTTTCTATTTATGAGAATCTAAGTCAGCAACATCTTTAACATACAATAAAGTATCGATTAAATAATTTTTTTTATCAATATCGACTTGAAATTAATCTAACAAATTAATAATTTATTAAATTTATAAAATATTTTTATAAACTAATATTCAATTTTTAAATTCCTATTACTTTTATAGACTAAATTTGGTGTTTCTAAAATTTATTATTTACTTTTTTTGATATTGTAAATGTTGGTTTATGAACAATAAAAGCTCCTTTTAATTGGTGTTTTTGTTATTTGTTCGCTACTGAAAATCCAAAAGATAATACAACAAGCAAATAAAATTTTTGGACGATTATAAATAAAAATGTGTAATTTTTTTCACACCACAATTTACTTTTTTGTAAATCTACGTTACACTTAGTGTTATATTTTAATTATTTATTTATTTTAAATTAATTGTGATATTACTTCGTATTTATTACATGTACTTTTATATTAACTTTAAGAGGAAAAAAAAAAAAAACCAAAACAGCAAGAACAATCAAAGGGAATTGAAGTTGAGGAAAGACAAATTTGACTTTACCTAATTAGTTACATTGATTTTTCTAGTCCAGGTTGCTTTTGTTGGTTGTTTCCTATTCAAATTGCTGCAAATAGGAATATTCCAAGTATAATTCTATTCTTTATGTTTAATTTTCTTTCAATTTTTCTACATGTTGTTGCTTTTTGGTGAGAAAACATGACTCCTGCAATCTGCTCACGAAGAAAATGAGGAAAGGGGAAAAATCAAGTGTAAATATGCAGTATTTTTCAAAAATTTTTGTGAATTATTTAAAAAAATTAAATAAATATTTACTTTTTCAATTACGTTTAATTAAACTTATGTATTTTATTTTAAATCAAATATATTTTTATGATTAATGATTTACTAATTATTAATACATAAAATGTCACTTGTCTTTTTATATATGGTATTAGTATAAAAAGTAAAATTGTCACATGATCATGTAATCATATAATATTAACATATCATATTATTATTCATTATAACATATCAAACTGTTATATAAACATTACGTAATATAGAATAATAAATGATACTTTGATTAAAAATAGTTAAATTAATCATTAATCATAAAAATTTATTTAATTTAAAATAAAAATATTAAGATCAAGATTTTTCATTTCTTCTCTGTAAAAGTCACATGAATACAAACTAACCCATAAATGCTCTTACTAGTACAATAAATTCATAGATATATATGTTTAATATATTTATTTTCCTATACAATACACATAATAGCTATTAAAAAATATATATAATACACAAAATATAATACAAAAATGAATTTTTTATTTGATTATAATCTATAATATATATAAAAGTAACAATGTTAATAAAACTTTTAATTGACGAAAATGGATATTATCGTCTATTATTTTTATAAATTCATTAAAAATTAATTTTTATTATTTTATTTAATTAGTTTATAGAATTTTAATTTTTATTAAATTACTTTTTTTGTGAAATTCTAATGTAGAATAAACATCACTTAAGTAAACCATAATTTCCATGAGGTTTAGCAAAAACAAAAACAAAAAAATATAACCTTTTCGGATCATACACAAGACTTTATTTTAGGCAAGACTTGTACAACAATATACTTCTTTGAATTGACTTCCAATTAAGGAATTTTTTTTTAAAATCTTTTTGTTGATGCTAATGTAAATATTCACATTTGGTAAAAACTTTAGTGAATATGTTAATTATTTTTTATATGTAAATAACAATAAACTAATTAATTGGGATGGGATTTAATTAAGCTTGAGCTTGGAAATCTTAGCCTAACTCCGCTTGAATTAATTATTGTACCTAAACTTTTTGTCCAATTCCGGCCCAAGATATGCAAAAGCGGTGTTTGAAGTTTATATCCACGTCAAAGAATGGGCAAGTTTGCGGACTATTTACCTTTCAATTATTTAAAAAAATTTAAATTTTTATTTTTTTATTAAATTTAATTAAATTTTTATTTTGAGTCAAATAAGTTTTTATTATTAATGATTGATTAATTGTTAGTTAAAATGATATTTGTTATTTTATGTCACATGACGTTGACATAGTATACTAAAATATCATAATAGATGATCATATGGTATAATGACATAGCTATGAGGTATTTTTACTATTCACATCAATATCATATCAATACGAATATAAAATGCCAAGTGGTATATTGACTAATTATAACTAATCAATGATTAGTAATAAGAGCCAATTTGATTAAAAATAAAAATGTAAAAATTTGATTGAACACAGTAGAAAAATAAAGACTTATTTGAATACTTTTAAGAATTAATATTTGATGTACACTTTCAACTTACCAAATGCTGCCACCTCATTAATGAGGTAAAACTAAAAATTTTAAATACTTAAACTTAATTATTAAAAGTTTTTAATAATTAGTTAAATAAAAAACAAAATTTTTTTTCTCTGTCTGACTTCCTTATAACGTTCTTTGATTGCTCTCTTCTTCTTTTTTTTTTTATCCTAACTGATTATCTTCTCCTCTCTTTCTTCTTCTTCTAGCATTAAAATTAAGTTTGCAAACTTGTTCAACTTCAGGAGATTTCAAGATAATGTTTACATTTTTAAGTGATTTTTACAATTGATTTAGAGTTATAATGTGATAATCAATTGTTTTTGTTTCAAATAAATAAATTACGGTTTTACTTTTAATTTGATTTAGGATTATAATGTGATAACCAATAAAAATGGTGAAAGTAATTAACTAAGATAAATTTAATATCAAATTAAAATTCTAACGCAAGTTATGACAAAATTTTTTAACGCTAATACTATCCCACAATCATAATTTAAGGAAGCAATCTTTTTTTCTCTCTCTTTTCCTCAACGAAAAGAAAATTTTCACATCAAAAATTTTATTCTTTCTCTCTCTTAGGGTTTCAGCAACACACTCTCTTGAGAATTCAATAAGATATTAGTTTAGATGCTTATGGAAGAACTAGAAAAACAAAAATAAAAGAGGTTTGGGAAAAAGAAATATTTTAATTTGAAATTTTAATAAAAGAAGAAGGGGTGAAGAAGATGGAGTTAGAGAGAGATAAAAAAGGCAAAACAATAAAATGACATTGTGGGGAGATGGGGAGAGAGAAAAAAGAGATTTTTTTAATCTTTTATTTAATTAATTATTAACAAACTTTTAATATTTAAGTTTAATTCTTAAAAATTTTTAATTTTACCTCATTAATAGTGTATAGTTTCTATACATTGTAAGTGTATTAAATATAAATCTTATTCTTAAATGATTTAAAAACTTTTTCAACTATTTCTTTTTTTTGAAAAAAATCTCTTGTCTGGTTTAAACTTTTTATAAAATGGTGGTGTATAAAGTGAGATTGAAGTATGGTTCTTTGAAGAAGAATAGATACATTTATTGTTAAATTAAATGCTTAAACAACAGTACTTTGGACCTAATCAACGCGAATTGAGGTTTCACACCGTGGAAGTTTATTTACGCATGTAAGGTGCTTGTGAACAACTCCTCGTGGTGGCTGGGGACAGTTGAAATTGAAATGTGAGGACAGCAGCTTCCTTACAAAAACCAGCATACTCTTTTAAACTTCCAAGTTGGGTTTCTT
This sequence comes from Theobroma umbraticum, assembly GCF_002168275.2. Lineage (NCBI taxonomy): Eukaryota > Viridiplantae > Streptophyta > Magnoliopsida > Malvales > Malvaceae > Theobroma > Theobroma umbraticum. The sequence continues at coordinate 580,173 of NW_018397270.1, forward strand.
TCTTTCTTTCTTTCTTTCTTTATGTACCAAGAAATCTTGAGGTATGGTAGTTGAAGTTTCCCATTCAGATATTTGTTTTGCAAGTCAGGTTTGGTTTGGCTCTCTTTAGTTGGGTGAGAAAAATGGCGGATGAGTGATACAGAAGAAACCATGGGAATCAATTAATTCACGACTTTTCACCATTGCATTTTGAACCTATAAAAGGTGGAAATAGTGTTGTGTTGGCCCTTGGGAATCCTGAGATTAGGACTTGTTTGGACCATGGCTGAGGTGGAGAGCTTTGACGATCTTTTGGCTAGTAGGAAGTTATTGAAAACAAGCTTGGAGAATTCAAGAGCTCTTGCCTTGGCCTTGGACAAAACTGGACCAAGATTAGCGGAGATAGACAGAAAGTTGGCATCTTCGGAAGCTGCTATTAGGCCTAGCTCTTCCAAGAATTGCACATTTGCTGCTATTAGAGATCATGTCAGCCTTGCTCTTGGCCCTGCTGTAGCAGTTCTGAAGATCTTCAATTCCATTCGTGAGCTTGAGAAGTCGCTGTTCTCAGGCCCATTTTCTGATCTCTCCTCTTACCTTTCAACCATTAGACAGTTTGAAGAAGCACTAAAATTTCTCACAGGCAACTGCAACCTGGCAATTCAATGGTTACAAGGTGTTATGGAATTGCTGGAAGATAATTCTGTTGCCGATGGTAAGTACATCGTGAACCTTAGACGATCATTATCAATTTTACAAGAGTTGCAAGCAACTAGGGAACATGCTTGTCTCTCTGGTGCATTTGACAAGCTGGAAATTTCATTCAAGCAGATTTTGGCAGATATTAGTGTTCCACTGGCATTAACCTCTTTAACAGCAGAGCAAGCCTGTGATGCAGCAACACCTTTTCCGGTGCTTATACTTCAGAAGTTACAGGCGATTGTTGAGAGACTAAATGCCAGTAACAGGCTTAAGAACTGCATGTCCATATTTGTTGAAGTTCGGAGTCTGAATGCTAGAAAAAGTCTGCAAGCTCTTGATTTGGCTTACCTTGAGAAGGCAATCACAGATTTTGATGACGTCCAGGATATGGAAAGGTGCATAGAAGAGTGGAGCAAGCATATGGAGTTCATTGTGAAGCATGTGCTGGAACTTGAGCACAGGCTCTGCAAGGAAGTCTTTGGAAGTATTGCAACTGGCGTTTGGATGGACTGCTATGCGAAGATTGCAGCCCAGTCTGGAATTCTTTCTTTCCTCCAGTTTGGGATGAGCATTGCTGAGAGTAAGAACTGCCCTATCAAACACTTGAATTTGTTGCGCATTTTCTCTGTTCTAGAAAATATGAGAATGGATTTCAACAAGCTTTTTGGAGGGGAAGCTTGCGTTGAAATCAAAACCATGACAAGCGATCTGGTCACGAAAGTTGTTAATTGCGCTAGCGAGATTTTCTGGGAACTTCCAGTACAAGTGGAGCTGGAAAGACAAAGTTATCCCCCTAAAGATGGAGGCGTTCCAAGGCTGGTAAGCTTCGTGACTGGTTATTGTAATCAGTTGCTGGACGACAAATACAGACCAGTCTTGACCCAAGTACTGAAAATCTGTCAAGGTTGGAAACATGAAAAATATGAAGAGGGACTTGTTACCAACCAGATTTACAGCATAGTAAGAGAAATCGCAGTCAACTTGGATGCTTGGTCAAAAACCTATGAGCAAAGGCCGTTGTCCTACATATTCATGATGAATAATCATTCTCATTTCCACAGCCTGAAAGGCACAGAGCTAGGGAATCTGATGGGAGATTCTTGGTTAAGTGCTCATGGACAGTACAGGGAATACTATTCAGCTCTCTACTTGAGAGAGAGCTGGGGGAAACTTCTTACTTGTCTAAGCCAGGATAATCCAGTTTCATCTGATTTGCGTAAGAGGCTGAAGGCATTCAATGAAGCCGTTGATGACATGTACAGCAAGCAGTCCAATTGGGTCATTTTCGACGAAAGCTTGAGACAGAAGATGCACCAGCTTGTAGTGCAGGCTTTGGTGCCTGCTTATAGAAGTTACTTGCAGAAATATAGCCTTCTAGTCGAGCACAGTGATACCACTAGGACTCCAAAATATACGGCGAAAAGCTTGGAAAACATGCTTAACACTCTCTTTCAGCCAAGGCAAATAAAATACCGGAGCACCATAGACTCACATTTCACCGGTAAACAGAGAAATGCAGTAACCAACCAGTTTCGCTTGACACTAACAGCTATGTAACAGCAGGGCTCCGCATGTTTTATCAAATATAAGATTTAACTTCACCCTTTTTTCCTCCCTGTTTCCCTTGTTGAATTCACGTTGTTGGAATGCCATATGGACGACTGCTATCCATCCTAACATTTGAAAAATGGTAGGCCATCTACAGTTGGCAATGGTGGTTGATGAGGCAGTTCACAAGTTCAAGTATTTAATGACAACGGGTATCCCTTACCTTTTTCCAGAAAGTCTTGTTACTGTTTGTTCAGCAAAAGAGTTAAAAGGAATTTCATCGAACTCTTGTCTTATGCTCTGAAATTAGATTCTAAAGCAAGAAATCGATGTTGCTTGGTGGTTCCTTTTGGCTTAAAAGGTGAGGTTTCTTGCTTGGATTGGATTGATGTTCCTTGATATGTGGTGGAAGTTAGGTGAGAACTTAGATGAGCTGACGGAACGAAGTAAGCAACACAAATAACGACATTTAACAGCCTTAGGCCTCTGAATTTTCCCCTTTTTTGGGAATGCCTCTGACATTGTACAGCCTTCATTTGACAGTCACTGTCCCGAGGCACTGATGAAAAGTAGCTACCAAACTTAACAGCCAACAATGTCTTTGGACCTGTCAAACTTTCAAAATTTGTTAGAAATGTTGGAAATGCAATGTTATGTGTCACGGATACAAAATTGAAGTTGTGAATCCTACATCGATTAACGATAAACCTTTATTATATTAGAGCCCTTAATCTCACATCTACTATCTATCAAAATATAAACTTTTTATGCAACAAAATCATAATTTTAAAATTCAATGAATCAGAATGGACAATACTTTACAAGTTAATATGAATCATAACACCATACTAGCCACAGGAATTTCTTTTTGCACACATTATTGTGGTGCGGACAAAATAGCAACCTTTGCACTATCAAATTTTCCATTAGCCATTGGGTGGTAATTTTCAATTTACATGCCATTTAGATTTCATTCTCTTCATTAGCTGCCAAACTCATCAGATTTTCCAAACTTGGAGGGATTGTTGGACATTCAAACGACAGAACTGTCCCAACCCAATTGGTTAACAGCATTTTACCGAAGGTGCTTCATTGTTTGTCAGACCGGGACCAACCATAACTACTGAATCAGTCTCTACCAATTCAGAAACCTACTTAGATTTAGGCTCAGGGTTCAATTCATGGCATTATGCATAGCTCTATGACATCACAATGAATTGTCTAGTACCATAATAGACCATTGCTCCAGGTCCAACTTTCTACCATAATCAAGATCGAGCAAAGAAAGTTTTCCAATCATCCAATCGTTGATTCGAACCCATGTCAAAGTCCACACAGTGGACTAAGGGGATACATCATACGTCATACCCATAAATCCCATCCTACCTATCCTAACACCAAACTTGAGACTTCCAAGATGATATTCCAAGTTCTAACCACTAGGGTAAAAGGCAGCAGTTGGTAAAAAAGCTACAGTTCGAGACTTTTTGAGATTTTGAATATGAACAAATTTACAAGAGCTATCAAAAAACAAACAAACTTACATGATTTGCTTTGAGCAGCATCGTAGCAACATTTTGAAGAAAAACGAGACTGAACAATAAACTGCAAAACAAGTACCCTCTTCCACATGAGAGTAAGTGAAGATGCAATAAACAATCTAGCATTTCCTGCGGCTATTAATAACAATTTAACTAGAAACGGAACCTAAAAGGGAATGTCACTTGAATATACAGGAAGCCCCTCAACGTTATAAAACTAGTATCCTTTTGGTTAGTGGAATCCGAAGGAAAGATCCTATTCCTATCTCATACACTATTAGCAGCAGCACAAGAAAAAAAAAAGCTTTATAAGTGGCAACAAAACTGGACCAGAAACACTAGCAAAAGAATTATATTGCATCCCAAAATTTTACAAGGTTTTTCAAAGAACTCCAAAGAGCTTTCAGTTAGAACTTAGAAGACTATTGAAGATATAAGAGAGCACATACTTCCAACTTAATGTCAGACGTCTAAGATAAATGGTTATAATGGAAAAAGAGGGAAGTAGTAGTTAAAAGTGGGGAGCGAAAAGAACTAGAGTCCATAGAGAGAGCATCCTAGTTACAGCCCAACCTATGCTCAGGAAAGCTACCCTTTGAATTTAAATTTGCAATGGTGATCTCTTGCCGTATTAATCGAATATACCGAATACCTTTCTTCAATTCATGGACAACTGTAACTAGTTTCACTCAGTCAGGTTAATCATATCATATGCTTCATAGCATAATTCATAATGCTTCCTTGAGATGGAACATCCTTGCTATATCCCTAGCACTGTCATAGTCATTGCGCTCAACCAACATTTTCTTCAACCGATGAGCTAGTCCACCAGTGTCACCTTCAGTCACACTGGATGCATGCCTTCTCTCCAATGTTTTTCCTAACAACAACACATAATCCACCAGCAGTTGCAACTAGTGACTGCACAGGTTTTTTTAAAACAAATAATCATGAGACAGAAGCAGGAGGGAAGCTTCAGACTCAGAGTGAAAAGATGTCATTTTTAATTAAGTCAAAAGTTATCAAACCAGTACACTTGCAGTATATGTCCTTTAAAAAGGGAAAGCAAAGGAAAACAGCTGCATTTTATGTTACTAATTGTACATGTATAACTTCTAAGAGTGTGCGTGTGCATGTGTGTAATTCAAGAGGTATACATAGTTTTGAAAAGACGAGTAAAATAATGTTTGTAGCACAAGACAGGGAGAAAGAAGAAAATGCAGATGAAGTAAACAATAATCCACAGTTTGGAGGGGGAAGGCATTTGTAGCGGCAGGATGTGAGACATTTAATCAAATTTTGTAGGTTATACGGCAGCGCCAAGCGTAATTGGATCATGCTTGCTCAAATTGACTTAGTTCAATAGGCAAACAGATGCACCGTAGTGATTACAGCAGGTGAAGATAAAGTGATTAAGGAGACTTAATGCAACCTGATTAACCGGATTATCCATTATTAACAACTAGGGTGTCCTCTTAAACAGACATTATTAATACCTGGAATCTTGTGTGGTATTTGTGCCTGCCCACACCCTGATAGAGAAGCTACAATGCGTTCTGTTCTTGTGACAGCATATTGAACATCTGAAGTAATATTACGAACATGAGGCAAAATTTTACCATACAAAAAGGTCATCAAGAGCAAGCTTCTCTAAAACTGGCAATGCCAGGATTTCCTTGCAGAAGCAAATATTTCTCATCAAATAAACAGACATCCCAAACTGATATGCAGCAACTAGTGCAGCATTTGGCTCAGCCTTCATCACAAGTGGGCTCCATGTTGGGACCCATGAAGTAAATATCAAAGAAAAATAACATTAACTGTCTAAATTAACACAACATTTATTCCCATATAAAAAGCAGGCATGTACAAAGACACAGATATTACAGGCACATACAGGCACTGATGCATTTTGCTGATGTGCAAACACACAAATGAGAGAGATTTAAAACATCCAAACACCATAATATAGGCAACAGCTTCGTTTAGACCAGTGCGGATAGTAACTAATAATTGGGTTAAAGCCTCACTAGAAGCAGGATCATAATCTATAATCAATCTGATTTAGAACCCATATATGCTAACTAAAACCAATGTGTGCTCAGGCTTTGATTCAATTGAGTCTTACTCCTGAAAACATCAATAGAATAGATGCGGCAATCCCCTTCATAAGGAAGCAAAGTAAAAACCACTCCAAAAAAAACCAACAAAAAAACAGAGTCTTCAGCTCCCAATAACTAGAATCTATCTAATCCCTTCAAAATCACCACCCATTAAAACCAAATCTGACACCCTTTGGAAGAATAAAAACACCCAGATCAAAAATAACACATCAAATACAAGATAAATCAATTTCAGATTCAATTTAGCAAAGATTATTTATTTTTCAGATCACTTATTGCAGAAGAAAGAAACATGAATGCATAAAGAATACAAGCAAAACTAAAATTAAATCAGAATTATTGATTTAAAATTACATGATTCATTGGATTATTAGAGAGAGAAAGAAAATTATGTTGTCCTTTTTGGGAGCGAGAGATAGATTTCGAGGTATTTATACAGTTTTTAGAGTGACGGCGACCTTGCACTCCGAGAAGAAGAACGGTGGCTAGGCTTTTTTAGAAAGAGAGGAAACTAGCGGCAGAAGGAACGGGAAGAGAAGAAAAGAAGAAAAGAGGAAAGGGAAAGAAACAGGGAGCCGCTGCCACAAAGGCCTAAGGTACGGCGCCGGGAACCGAGTAAGGGACAAAGGATTTAGAGAAACGGGTTGGCTGCTAGGGTCAGTGGGGGAAAAAGAAAGGTTAGGTTAAGACTTTATACGAAAACTAAAACCACGTCGTTTTATGGAAACAAAGGAAGGAATACGCAGAGGTCGGTCGGATTCACTCAAATCCAACCCGGTTCAGCTTTAGGTTTAGCTGATTTATTTTATTTATGTAATTTCTTTTTTTAAGTATAAATTAAATTTATGAAATTATTTTAAAAAAGAAATAAAAATAAAATAAAATATTTTATTAGTAATCAAAAAGGAAACAATCAATTGAATAAAGTTAATAATGACTTACCAAAAGTATTGAGGTTCCTAAAATTATTTTCACAAGGTGGATTAACCCTAAATAATTATAAGCATAAGATAAAAAAGTAGTAATTAAAATTAAAGACATTTACAAAATTTCATCATTAAAATTAACATAATTTTAATAAATATAACTAATATTCATTTTATTTTGACTTTTTCAAAAAAAATTCATTTTATTTTAATAGCTTTATTAAATAAATTATGTAGCTTATGAATAATTACTTTCAATAAATTACATTGTATCAATTTTAATTTTATTTCACTATTAGAATCATTGAAATTAACAAAATATGATTATACTAATATTAACATAAATTAAGATATGAAAAATTAAATATTTTTAAAAATTAAAAATTATTTAACTAAAAAATTTTGTTTGATAAGACATGAAAAAATATTTTTAAAATGTTGATATTTTAAAATAATTATATTTAATTTATTATTATTAATATTATTTATAATATTATGTAATTTAAAATTATGTTTTATACAAAAAGCAACACCTACGCAAAGTAGGGCACCATTCCAGTTGTATGTAAAGTTTTTATTTTTTTTTTAAAAAAATGCAAGTATAACAATTTAAAACCAAACTTGCAACTCACAACTCACAACATATAACCAAACTTCTTATAACTCACAACAAACAAAGATAATAAATACTAAATAAAAAAAATGAAAGTGATGGACAAAACAAATTTGGAGTTGTAAAGGTCATTTTTTACACCGAATAAGTCAAATTGCACCATATTTAAATTTCAATGTGTCGTCAATTTCCTTTTTTGATTACTTTTTCTTTATTTGATTCTCTTTCATGTCGAACATTCAATCTTTGCTTGCAAAAAGAGAACCTATTAACCTCAAACACAAAATAACAAATTTTAATCATTGCAATAAAATTTTTTTACTAACTAATCAAATCTTGAATTCCCGATTCAAAACAAAGAAGATTCTCTCTCTTTCAATTTGGTTGTTAATCTATTTTTTTTTATTTTTTCTCCTTTAATCTTTTGTTAATATCGACTGTTAAGAAAAGCTATATACAAAGACCTTCTCCATCTTACCATATCAAAAAACTGTCGAAACCTAGTGCCTTGAAACCCTTGTCGGCCATTCCTTGTTGCTGCTTAAGGGTGTGCAAACAATTAGTTCGGTTATTGGATATCCAATAACCGAACTAATCGAACTCTTAATTAAAAATAACCGAAATCGAACTAAACTATATAACTAACTGAACTAATCGAAATCGAACTAATTCGGTTAGTTCGGTTTGGTTTTCAAAAATCGAATTTAACAAATTTTTTATTTTTTTTGTTTGTATATATTTATTTATGTTGTATTTTTTAAAATAAATCAATATTACAAAATATTAAAAATAATCCTAAAAAATTATAATAAATAAAATAAATATTTTTTTCTCAATTGCTTTACAATAATATTTTTAATCACAGGATCACATACATGTAAATGTGGGTCTAATAGATATAATGAAAAGTAATGAATGAAAATGGTTTTTAATGGTTGGAGGAAAATAGTATAAAAGGGTGACAGAGGCTTAGGCATAGTGCTGAGTTTCTTTTTTAATTAAATTCGGGTTCTTTTGGGGTAGAGGGTGGGAAGCTAATTCTCTTTTGTTTTTAAGCTCAACTTAAGATTGAGAAATTATCATAAGAATTAAAGTGGTAGTTATTTTATAATTGTACGATTTATAATCAAACATGGACCAGTTATTATATGCTAAAAGAAGTCTTTGACTCTTTGTATAAAGACTTCAGTTGGCATAAACTCTAGTTCTAATAAAATTTATTTATTTTTTTTAAAAGAGTCAAACCCAATTAATAGAAATTGACTTGAGCTAGTAATAAATTTGAGTTAAATTAATTTCATAATTTATTATGTAGTGTTTTAAATATGGAATCCATTCCCAAGCAACCCAACAGTCCAACACACTGCAAACAAGGTTTGGCGCCCTCAATTATGTTTTTGTCTATTACTTGTTTATATATATATATATATATATTTTATCGTTATTCAAATCAGTAAGAATTACAAAGTATGGTTGAATGAAACAATAATTATGGATATGTTAGAAAAAAATTAGACAATTACAATCAAATACAATTTATGCTAGCATAGACAAGAGTGTTGTGACAAAATATACAACCAGTTAATGGCTTAATGCCAAATAGACACTTTCAAGTTTCTAATGGTAAAATGTGCAACAAATAACAACAAATTATTAAAAGTATTTAACAATAGATAAAAACAACAACAAATAGTCTTCAACAAATAATAGCAAATCATTTTCAGTCTTCAACAATGGATAAAAACAACAACAAATAATCTTGAATGCAGATAACCTTTAAAGATTATTTCTTCCTCAAATGCCTCTTGATGCTATGAGCAACTTAGCATAAATGCAGGTTGTACCCTTAAAAGTTAAAAAAAATTAAAAAAAAATCGTTAGTTTCAAATAGATTAAAAAATATAAATTAAAACATGTTAAATATTTTATAAATTCAA
>NW_018397270.1:589548-589828 GCF_002168275.2 Theobroma umbraticum
GATAACATTAGTACATTACTTGATTAACTTAAAGATTATCAAGTACATTGTCCACTGTAATTTTTGACAACTCTCAAATACATAAACAAGAAAGTAAGAAATAAAGCAATAACATATTAACAATTGAAAAAACAACAATGAAATGATGATATAAATAAAATACTTACCTTCATCAACTTTTTCAAGCTCTGCTAAATCATTCTCAGTATCATGAAGATAATAGGAAGGTCCACGTAGCCAATCTTGAGCACAAAAAAGGGCTTGCACCATCTTAGGCATT
>NW_018397270.1:589838-590095 GCF_002168275.2 Theobroma umbraticum
TATATGCATCAAGCACACGACCACCGGTGCTAAAAGCTGATTTCGAAGAAAATGTGGATGGAGGAATCGCTAATATATCACGAGCTAGTAGGGCAAGAGTAGGATACCTATGACTATTGAGTTTCCCCCAAATGAAAACATCAAAGTCATTGCTATCGGTTGCATCTAGTTCATTTAAACTCAATTACTTCTCCAATTTCAATTTATCCTCTTTCCTACCAATTGCCATCTTATATCTCTTAAATTCATTCAGAAGA
>NW_018397270.1:590105-590674 GCF_002168275.2 Theobroma umbraticum
CACTGGAGTCAATATCATCATCAAATTCTAAAATTTGGCTCATTTGGATTTAGAATTGGCTACTATCACCAACTTTCTCAAGAGGAGGTTGTACGGTTTTTTGGTATTCAACAAGCAACTTTTCTATTGTTTTTTTTAAACTTACACAAATCGATGAAGCTTGCTCATTCGAATACATTTTTCTCAAACAAAACTCCACAAATACAAGTTTCTTCCTTGGATCAAGAATAGAAGCAACATAAAGTAGCTTATTCATTTTTTCTATATTTCTCCAATACTTATCAAATTTCTCTTTCATTTTTTTTGCCATTGTTTGCAACTCAACATCAAGATGTCTTTGTCTATCTCTCAAAATGCAATAAATACCACAAATATCATAAAAATAGTATTAATTATGGCATAAGAAGTACTTGAAACTTTTACTGTGAATGTGTAAAAATGTTTCAAAAAAAGATTCAACCTTTTCACATTTTCCCAATCTTCATGTTAAGGTATCCCATCTCCCATCAACAAATCAATTTCATACTGAGAATCAGCTTCCTCAAATAAATTAAAGGCTTTTTCAAACT
>NW_018397270.1:590684-590849 GCF_002168275.2 Theobroma umbraticum
TTCTAACATCAAATAAGTGGAATTCCATCAAGTATTAACATCCAAACACAACAAATTTTTTGATTGAATATTTATAGACTCAACACATTCTTTGAACTTTGCTAACCTAGCAGGTGACTATCTCACATATCTAACTGCCCCTCTAATATAAGCAATTGAATCATT
>NW_018397270.1:590859-607436 GCF_002168275.2 Theobroma umbraticum
AATCCATCAGTGACAATGAGATTAATGATATGTGCAATGCATCTTATATATAGAAATTTACTTTCTAAAAAACTATTTCCTGATAAGTTCAATTTTTTCTTCATATGTGAGATTGCAACATCATTGGAACTAGCATTATCAACAGTAATAGTGAAAACCTTACTAATCCCCCAATCACGCTAATATTTATTAATCATTTTTCCAATGGCCTCTCCTTTGTGACTATAAATGGGACAAAAGTTTAAAATTCTTTTGTGCAATTTTCAATCATTATTTATAAAGTGAGCCGTAAGACACATATAATTCTCTCTTTGAATTGATATCCATATATCTGTGGTCAGAGAAACTCTAAAGGAAGATGTTCTCAATATATGCTTGACATGGTTCTTTGCATCAACAAAAAGGTTAAAGCAATCTCTAGCAACAGTCATCGTGATGGTACAATGAATATAGGACATGAAGTTGACATGAATTCCTTAAATCCTTCCCCTTCTACAATTTGAAAGGTAACTCATCTCTGATGATCATCTTAGCTAGAGACTTTCTAATAGCTTCTTGACTAAATTTTCAAGTTCCTATTGACCCATCCTCTGATTGAAAGCTAACTCAGTTTGAGCAAAATCATTAGCAGAACTAGAAAATTTTTTGCAAGAATTCATGTGATTCTTCAATGAAGTTGTGCCATTCTATTAGTAGAAAGTACCCTATCACAATAATTACATCTAGCATTTTGTTCACCTTGATCATTGACGAATCTAGTGAAGTGTTTCCAAACTTCAGGCCTTGGTGGAAGTGCTTTTTGTTTCTTAGAATTAACAGCATCACTTTCATTAGTGGAGATTATAGTTTGCTGTGCAGTTGGTGTTGGTGACAATGACGGTATCCCAATAGGCGTAGGCTGCGTAGTAGCATCACTAGGAGTAGGAGCTGGATTATCGCTTTCACTTGCCATTGAAATCTTCAATCTATCACTCAAAAAGAATTAATTAATTAGCAAATATGTTATTCAAGAATGAAGAATCTATTAAAGAATCTATCACTAATAGCACATATTAAAAAAATATGAGCAAATATAATCAAGAATCTATCACTAATAGCAAACATTTTATCTTTTTATTTAAAAAGTAAAAGGTAAAGTAAAAAAAGTTAATAATATAAACATTATTTTTTATTTTATTCTCGTGTCCATGAATTGCTATACAAAGACTTTTGCTTGCCCTTCATGTTGTTGAAAAGCTAAATTAGTGACCATTTACAGAATCACAACAAAAGGGGAAATCGCCACCCTATGAAATGAGGTTCATTATCCCACACACACAAAAAATAAAATAAAATTTGGACTACAGGCACAAAAATATCAATTTTTCTATCTCTTTTTTCCTTTTTCTTTGCAATGGTTTCTTGGCCCTTTTATTTGAAATTCAACACCAAAAAGCTGCCAACATAGGCATAACTTGTACCTACTTTTAGTTGTGTAGTTGATTAATTTAGATTTTATCAAGGCAGTAATGTAATGTTATTTTGGATTGGGAAAGCAAGTGGTCAAAGTATAATATAGTTTAATATGTGTTTCCTAATATCCATATTCACCTAGTGAGTAGTTGCTCTCCTCTCTATTCCAAGTAGGAATTTTTACAATGAATGGTAGTATGAGGAACCCAATATTGATATTATCAAAGATAATTTAGACTATAGCAAAACTACACTTCCTTGATACTTAATAGATTAAACTAAAAAAAATTACAAACCTAGAAAAATCTTTAAATTTAAGCTTCAAAATGCACTTATTAAAAATCTGCTCTTTAAAGTCTTATGCTTTACTTTACTACTTGCTTTTAATTTCAAAGAACAAAAGCAAAGAACAAAACATATTTAAATAATAAATAATTGAAAATATGATTCTTGTAAATAACGAAATCCATGATAATAATTCATCTTTAATCAAATTATAGTATTTTATTTACAATGATAACAAATCAAACTCAACCATTTTTGGGAAAGGAAGAAGAAAAAATTAACGCCTAAGTCAAACTAAGCCTTGAATATAAAAATTACTAATTTTCAACTAAAATTATTAAAAAATCATTAAACAACAACTCCAATTACTAGCTGTGAGGATTGAGGAGTACGAGTGTCTTGATTAACCGGCGTGGGGACATAAACTGGATTGACGAAGACGACGTTGGTTTGGGCTATCGGGGAAGAAGTTCCAGTTTTAGTTTTGGCGACAGAGCTGCAGGCGATAAGCCACGAGTTCGACTGAAACCCCACCTTCAGAGGGAGAAGGCGTTGAGGAGAGAATCTATTGAAGGTTTAAGAGTGAGAAAATTTAATAGTGAGAAGGGGAAGAGAAGAGGGTGGAGACTGGAGAGTATAGAGAGTGGAGATAGCCAGACAGGACGGACGGATGAGAGAAGGGGAAGAGAAGAGCGTGGAGAGTGGAGACGGGACGATAGAGAGGGGAACCAAATAAAGAGATGAGATTAGCCATTTAGGTTTAGGATTTTTTCATGTAAAATCTCCATAATGCCCTTATTTAGGTTCGGTTAGTTCGGTTAGTAATTTCCCTAACCGAAACCGAACTGAAATATTTTTACTAATTGAACTATCTTAACTGAATTAATTGAAAAACCGAACTAACAGAACTGAAAAAACCAAACTCATTTTAGTTCGGTTCAGTTTATGTTTGCTCACCCCTATTGTTGCTCCATCTCCTCCATGCCTACTTGCAAAACGGCTCTCAACTTGCTTTCTCATTTTTTTTTTATTTCTTTGATTTCAGATGCATTGAAAGGTAAGAATAAACATAACTTGATTATAATTTAACATAAATAAATAAGATGCACCATGAAGTTAAAATTAATCTTTCTAAAATTTTAACTTAAATGTATAAGAGTAGAGGTAAAAAGTTATACCATTTATTGTAAAAATAGAAAAACCCAATAATTATTTCTTTGTGTAAAATATTTAAAAGTAATTTGTATTCTTGAACAAGTTAGATAAAGTGGAAATTATAGTTTAACATTAAATGAGTGGGAATATAGATATAATTAAGTTAGATAAAGTAATTAATTCCTTTTTGTTGTTACGTGGTGTTAGAGTATTAGTATTAGGTTAGAATTTGATCATGAAAAACCATTCCATAAACACGATTCATTTTCATTCTTGAAGGAATCAACCGACGAATTGATTCATTCATTCCTATTCAATTTCAAACTCATGTCGTCAATTTCCTCAAATCCTTGATTGATTGTCTCACCGATTGAAGATCCACATTCACCTTTCTTCCTACATCATTCAGACCCTCACATTAAGACTTACTTCAAATAATTATTCAACCCAGAGCCATTCATTTAGCCTTAACATTGTTCATATTGTTTACCTCTTAAGCTATGTAATAATTTTTTTTTTAAAAAAATTGTTATTCTTTAACTTAGTAAGATCTACCTTAGTGTAAACGAATCAAGTTCATATTGTTTACAAAGTTGAATTAGCTTTTTTTCTTTCTCATATTGTCTGATTATTATTCTCTTCGATGAAAATCTATTCTTTTATTTTCCCTGTTTTTCTGAATCATAACTATTATATTAATAGATTTGTTATTTAATATGTTGATTAAGAGATTAATTTAATAATATATCACATTTATATGTAATTAAGATGTAGCTTATATTTACAAATAAGTTTTTCTTGAAAATCATATTAAATAAAATCAATCAAAAGATCTATGTTCAGATCAGATTAAATCAAATGCAAATTATATATATATATATATATATATATATATATATTTCAGGTCTAAGATATTAAAAATAATAACCCAATGTTGGGTCTAGGCAGGCGAAAAATCGTTTGACTATTACCTTATTTTTCCGTCATTTATTTGGATAGAATTTATTAAGATGAACATATTATGGTAAGCTTCAAAAACTTTAATGATCATGGGATAAAATTCTTTTCAAAGAAAAAAAAAAACAAAACTTGGGATAAATTAAAGTTTTGATGAGGAAAATGGAGGGCCATAGGTTAAACCCAAATACACATGACTTGCAATGAAAGAAATAAATAAATAAGGTAAACCAGTTTATTGCACCCCACTGTAGGTAATTTGCTTCAATTGTTTCACCTTCTCAATGTCAGGGACATGGAAATTTTTCTCCACCTCCCAAGCAAGTTGAGACATACCATTAAATGAGGACTTAGCACCCTTCTCATCAGTCACTTCCCCCGGGAAAGGAATTCGTACATCAAATACACCTTTCTGAGGAGAGTAAATACGCATGTCCAATCCAAGACGATCGACCCATATCATCTTTGCTTCCAATACCTGCCATGCCATATGGAATCCCATAGAAGTATTAGACAAACTTAAATCTGGATCTACATTCCAGGTAATAGGCAAGCATGCAACTTCAGTGTCATTGGGACTTGTAAGATGTAATGAATCCCAGTGAAATAGTGGCTTTCCATTGTCCAGAACATGCTATTACAAGCTAACGCACTTTTAGTCTTTCAGAAGAACATAATAAACATGTGAAATCACACATCATAAACTTTTGCATAATGAAATTTGTAGAAAAAAGAGGCATTGTAGGTAAAGATGCATTACATAAGGCAAGTGAAATTCTATCTCTCAAACTCATATTTATCATCAAACTTTACACAAATCCAAAACCAGAAGACTGTGATCAAATTAAAAATTGAGTAAGGCAAATACTAGAGTTTCCAACATTGTCCAAACAATTATAAATTCTTAAGGAGGCCCTAAACAGTTTTACAACTGTAAGTGTCATTTTAAAACAGCATATTAGCTACTTGATCCTCATTATCTAATAACAGATCATGATGCTGATGCTCAACTAATGTCTTCCATTGGTTAAAGATGATACTCCAATTCTTGGCAGCAGACAAAACTCAAGACACAACATTTAAATTCCTTCCTAACCGCACTGGCTGTAACCAAATATAAACTCTCTTAACAAATCTCAAAAAAAGATTAGGTGAGGTTCAGGATACACTTTGCTATGACTCTTTCACAGAACCAAGAGCCATATCATGCCTCTTTTCCATTTGCATTCAACTGGTTTAATTTGACATATTGTAGGCCATACATTGTGTAACGACATAGGATAAGACAGTTGACAGAAAGGTAAAAAGGAGTGCAAGAAAAGAACTTTGGAATTAGATTTCCTAAGGGAACTATAACAAATGAAAATTTAAGCAAAATACAGCCTCTCAATTTTTAGAGAAAAATAAAAGGATGGCAATGCAACTGATTTGTGGATTTATACAAAACACTAGACAAGCAGGACTCAACACTGATGTAGAAAATTATCTAGAAAAAGGTTTATTATGGGTGGATATGAACCTGGAAGTCCAAATCCACATATATATTGCAAAAGCGAAGGACATCTTCCATGTTATTGGTATTAATTTCTTCGACAATCCCTTCAGCAAAGTCTCGAAGTGGATCAGGATTTGCATTTCTATAAGCTGATGAAGTGACCCATATACCATCCTGCAAGAGTTACTGACAGCATATTTACTATAAAATTAATACAATCAAGTTTATTCCAATTAATTAAAATAAAACATTCTAACATAAGTCAGTAGGCTACAAATTATTACACATAAAGCATACTAGACAGCAAATTCTCTGTATACCTCATTGAAGTCTTCCATCTGAAGTACTCTTTCCACATCAACAATATATAGACTGCCTTCATCTGCAACTTCTCCAAACCTCTTCTTCCACACTGTATGAAGCCGCTGGAGGAGAAATATTCAATTTAGAATTCAAACAGAAAATTGATTTAGGATCAGATCCTATTCTAAAAAAAGAGAGATGAAGAGGGGCTAAGAGATAAGTGCTAAGCACCATGTAGGCAGAAACAGGAAACACATCAAATGTTAGTCTCCCACTTGTAAGAGGCATACAGAGGGTGCACTATTCAGTTTAAATCCAAATAAGATAATTGATTTAGGTTCAGAGCAAATTCTCAGAGAGAGAGAGAGAGAAAATAAGGGGGCGGGGGGAGGAAGACAATTACTACCATTTACCTCTCATTTTCATCTATTAACCCACCAGTGATAACCATACTTATTTCATCTACCCAAAATTCATAGGAAAAGCGTACGAAATGTTTGGACTTATTCAATACCAAAAAGCGAAAAAAAAAAGTTGAGAATAATTTTCAATACTATGGGTGACAAGAAACTCAAGCGGATCTTAAACTTTAAGAAAGTCTTATAGCTTTCAAACACACACCAAGAGAAAAAGGAAGTCTTGTAGCTGAAAAAAGAAAATAGAAATTCCACTCAAGTTCTATCCTCAATATAAATTTCTTTCACTATTCCTGTTTATGTTAAGCTTACATGATTTTTACAATGAAGAGCTCGTTTGAATGAAAAATGAACCAAGAGGTAAACACTTAGGTATAGTAACTACAAGTTTCACCAAAGGAGAAATGGACACTTCATTCACCACAAAGCATGGTTCAGATTGCAAGTTTTAGGGTATAAAATTAAAGAGACAAAGATTACAGCATCCAGGGACACACAACTAAGATCTTTTTTATTCTTAGCTTTACTTTTGTTCTTGATAAATATGAAAGTTAACATATTTCTTTCATTTTGACACTTACGATTTGGTTTTATTGAATTTGACCTTTATTTTATTTAATTATTTAATAATTAGAGGCACCTTTGCAAAAATGTTTGCCAAATAGCTTAATTATAAAAGCACTTCAACAGACTTTTAGTAATCTCAGCCCGTCACAGCATTATCACAAATATATTACATCCTATAATGCTTCTGATCAAGTTTACAAAACGGCCATCTTAACTTTTCTTTACTGCATTTCTGGAACCTTTCTACTTAGACAACACTTAAAAAGAGAAGCTCTGGGCTAAACAAGCTCTTCATTTGAAAACCCAATCAGCTTCAGCTCAAGTTATTTGTATTCAAATCAAGAAACCACAGGACAATTGATAAACAACATGAAATATTTGGATTCTAAAAGATTTAAGTTAACATGATTAAAAGTCAATATCAAGTACGGCTATGAATCCTACATAAACCAACACCATACACAAGGGCCAAGGCAGACGTAATCATAAAATATCTACTTGTGTTTGAGAAAGTTATGGCAGCTTGTAAGCAGCGAGCTATCCTATCTACTCAATTTGTCCTCAAAACATAAAATATTACTGGACTTATCATTACCATTACAAAACAATGTAAGATGGTTGATGTCTCAAATATTAGTCTCAGAATACTGTTCCAAAATCTTCAGCCACATAGATATGGTAAGTTGTCCTCTGCAAGTTATAAAGCAATGTCAACTTCAAAACAGAAAAAAACTTACCCTCAAAACCGTTGCATCTGCTGGTTTGTCAAGACTGCCCTGTACCGTGCACTGAGGAGTCCGCAATCCACACTGCTCTAACTGATTCAAAGTAAATTCTATCAATTCAATCTCTTCAAATATACATGTAAAACATGTCACTGTCCCTCCAGAAATATTCGCATTACATTTTTAACATTGAACTCTTCAAAACTACAAATTCAGCACTTTTTGCTTCTCCAAGTAAAACAAAAAAAACCAAATGCTGCCTGTATGAAATAAATTGACAGATATGTGGATGCAGAAAATTGACCTGAACATGGAGGGTTGACCGCTTATCAACAGAGAGCTGCCTAGAAGCCTGATCCAAGCACAAAACAGGGGTCCCCTCAGCATCCACAGCAAAGCGTACACCAACGCCAAAGGGCCAGCCATCTTGGGCTAGCGTGGAGAGGGTCCCCATAGAAGACAATTCCATGATGGTCCTGGAAACCTCGGCTGGAAATGGCTTGTGGTTGGCATGGGTTGTTGTTTGGTCTGAAACAGTGGAAAGCGAGCATAGCGTCAAGGAGATTCTGGGAAATGGGCTTTGTTTTGGAGGAAGGGATTTGGGTTTTGGAGGAAAGAGTGGCAGGAGAAAGCGGGTTGACAAGGATTGAGTTTGGAGATTCATTTTTGCATTGATCTCCCAACAACAGATAGATAGATAGATAGAGATCGTTGGTGTCTTTGTCCTGTGTTGCTTCGTTGCTCGTTTCCAGTTATAAAGGGCGTAATTTTAAAAGGCTGTCTAGTCACCAATGTACGCTGTTTGTTGTTAAAGCAAAATTAATTATTCAGACATTTGCAAAGACAAAACAAAACCTATTTAAAATGTTTATTGTAAGCTTGTTCCGTGAAATATAATAAAATAGTTATTTTATGATAATAAAATAGAGTAAGAAAAAAATAAAATAATTATTATTTAATTTAATTTATAAAATATAATAAAAAATAACTATTATGATTTATTAGAATTGGACTTGTGCTTCTAGGGACAGAGCTAGTCAATTTTTATTGAAAAGATTAAACACAGAAGAGTAAAGATTAAAAATTTTAAAAGTTATATGTTAGATTCAATCAACAATCAAAAGATTGGTAATAGTAATGCAAAATTAAATTAAAAATCATAACGTGTACAATATAAATAATTAAATACGATATATATAAGATTAATAATTTTTTTATATAATTAAGATTATTTAAATATTATATATTCAAAATAATTTCATTTTAACTAAATATAAAACGTAAAACACATAAAAAAAATACTCAAGTTAATTTCCTCTTACATAATCAAGATTAATAAGAGAAGAATGCATTGATGAAATTTTAAATAGCAATGTAACATTACAACTTATATTTGAGAATTATATAATAATTTATTAATTTTTAAAAATTAAAATTATAGAAACTAAAATTTGTGCAATAGATAAAAGAAGAACATGGCAAGTAGAAGATAGATATCATATATGACATAACAAAAAAAGAAAGAAAAAGAATATAGTTGATGGTTTGTAGAAATTTGAGAAAAAAATCCTATAAAAGCTTAGAATATATGAGCAGATAGAATAGAAATGACAAAATTAAATAATAATAATATAAATTGAAAGAAAAAAATTAAAAAACCTTTAAAGTTGAGTGAGATATGTGA
The DNA here is from genome assembly GCF_002168275.2 of Theobroma umbraticum. Classification (NCBI taxonomy): domain Eukaryota; kingdom Viridiplantae; phylum Streptophyta; class Magnoliopsida; order Malvales; family Malvaceae; genus Theobroma; species Theobroma umbraticum. The sequence goes on from NW_018397270.1 coordinate 599,899, forward strand.
AATTATTTCATTGTTATTTATTTATATTAATTATTAAATAAAAAAATATTATATTGAGGTGGCCAATAAGAGAATATACAAAAAAGTTTAAAAATTCTATATGTTATGAAAATTTTTTTTAAAAATTTTAGGGGTTAAGGAGCTATGCCCTTACATGCTTCGCGTCGGGTTCTAAAACCAATTGTATAATAAATTGTGCATGTAAATCTATATTCATAAAAAATGCTAAATTTTTTAACAGAAGCTGTAAGTGCAAATCATATTTTTGATATTAGGAACTGCTCATTTAGATATACAAAATTCGTTTTTTGATTTGAGGAGATGTAAGACTAATTTTTAGGTGTTTATACTCCATTCATTTTTGTTCACCAATGTTTGGAAATGTGTTGCTACACATTTCTCTGATATTATTTACAAAAGTTGTGACGATAGTGTTGAATTTATCTTGTTGGTTTGGCACAAAATATAAGGCATCATGAGTATTAATTGTCAATCAGATTTCAGGATTCAATGACATCAAGGCATAGGCAATTGTTTTGTAGTGGAGTTGTTTTTGAATGGTTGTATTGCTTTAGAAAATTTTCTAAACTAAGTAAGATTAAATGCAGTTAAAGATCAGTATGTAAAGAGTAGTTATTATAAATTCAAGTTTTTCATTGTAAATTGGTATCAATAGAATTTATAGAATACAAATTTAATTTATAGACATCAATTCGTCTATACATGTGTGAACATCTTATCAATTTAAAGAAAATATAAAGCAATAGCTATAGAAATACAATGCAAATAATGCCCTTGTTCCAACATTCTTGATGACAAATCTCAGATCCAAATAACTTTAAAAAGTTGAATGAAAAGCTTATACGTAAAGAAATTTAATAACTAAAATGTTATAAACTTGGTACTAATGGGATATAAATGTTTTTGCATTCTAAAGGTTATAAACATACTCATAAATTGGATAGCACTAAAGATTGTTACTCTTAATCTTAAAGATCACATAACAATTAATTTGCAAGGGGAAAAAAATAATATTCATGAACAAAATAAAATGATAAATAGAATCCAAACCTCAAACTAAATGTAATTTTGGAAGAAAATATGACCGATCATTGTTAAAGTAGCATGAGCATTTTCTTGTAGATAAGAATTGATACAAACCTCAAACTAAACAATCAAATATCTCTTAGAAAACAATATTTTTTGTTTCATTAATAGTTGAGCCATTCTCATCTATGGCCATAATATGCAATCCGTTTTGCGATGTGACTTTAGAAAGAACAACGTATAATTGAGCATGCGTGAATACAGGTTTAGGTAGATATATGCCTATTTTTTCAAGGGTTTGGTCTTGACTTTTGTTGGGTGTAGTAATTGATGGTTTGATACGTGGTCACTTGCTTGGGACATTGAATCATGACTTAAATAGGTTTTTGTGTTTCTTAGAAATAGATTTAATGCATATTCTTTTATTGAGTTAGTTATTTCATTATAGGGTGTAACTATAGCTTTTGGTTTAAAGTATTCAGGATCAACATGGAATTTATTAAAGTCATTCTAAACAACAAAAATGATATCTTTGATTGGGTTATCTATTATAAGGACCAACAAATTATCTGGTAATGGTATACAATTAGATTGATCATCGTTATCTAGCATTCTCATTGAATGTAGGTTTCCATCACTAAAATCTAATAGCCATTGTGCAAATGTTTCAATTTCTTTTTTTTTATTCTTTGCTTAAGCTAGCCCTAATAATCTCATGTTAGTTTTCAACTTAAACACCTAACATTTAGACCATAATGGTGATTAGTTAATTACAGCATTTGTAATATATGTTTTATGACCAAATTCAATAATTGGTAGGATTTGCCTAAAATCTCTTCTTAGTACAATTGTTTTTCCTCCAAAAAGTTTGTCAATTGTTTCGTTGGAATCTTGGTTCAGTATATCTCTAAGAGTTTTGTCTAAGGCTTTGAAACAATGTTTATGGACTATAAGTCTCTCGTCCCACATTATTAGACTATAGGTTTGGACTAATCTTGCTAATTGAGTTTCTTTTTTTATTTGGAATATAGAATATTCATTGATATTAAGAGAGATTTTGAATCTTGAGTGAGCAGTTTGACCTCCAAGAAATAACAAAAAAGTGATACCAGAAGAGACAACAACCAAGACTATCTTGCTTACAGATCTAATGCCTAATATAATTGTATTCCATAGATAAGTTTTTCCTGTACCACCATATCCATACACAAATATTATTTGTCCTTCATATCATTGTCAACTGATTGTTTGATGCATTGATATATTTCTTTTTGTTTAATATTCAAGTTTGCAATTAAATTAAAATGTAATTGTTGAAGGTCAAATAAGTTGTAATTCATTTCTTCATGTATTAATCTATTATGGTCATAAATGATATTTCCTTGCTTTGGCATTGGTAATCTAAATTCAGATAATGAACCATAATTTTTATTGAAGAGATCTTCTAGGAAATCAAAACATAATTTTTAAGATCATTTTCAAGGATTGTGTTTTGTAAGTTTCCAAAGGCTTGCTTAATCCTATATTCAATATCTCCAAAAAATTGTTTCCAATGATTTTGCCAAAGGTTAATAGGATTTGCAACTTGACAAAACATGATGCTGATGATGACAAATAATTGTCTTAATTGTTCCTTAGGAACCCATTGAGAGGCTTGAACAATTGCATCATTCCACATTAGATCATCTTTTAACAAACCTAAAACCGGACAGGTTTCTTGATAAGTTCCATAAGTGATCCCATCCATAGTTCTAATGTGTTCAAAGTTAGTTACTCTTCTAACTACATTTAACAACATATGTAAATAATACAACTCTCCAGATGCTGGGGGTACATAATTTATCTTACCTATAGACTTACCTTATTTTCGTCTTTTCCATTTACATTCTTGTTAATGCCAAACATACTCAGTTGGGAAATCAACATAAAGTAGATGGTGAGTGTTTACATCTATTTTGTTTCAAATCATCCATTTAGTGAAGGTTATTTTATTAATATCTGGCCTATGGATAACCCTTATATGCTCTCATGATCACGAAAATAAATGTTTTATTATTCAGGTAGGTGGGCAACTAACTTGTGGATAGTAGGCTCTCTATGGTGTATTAGAAAAACAAAAAGCCTCCAACATGCTTTGTATGTTGATAAGTACTTACAATCTAAATAAGTTTTGATTTCATTGATCTTTATAGATTCTTATTGTTGTTCTTTAATCCAAGTCAAATTTGCATGACTATTGTGTTCTTGACCATTTGAGTTCTTATTTTCTAGGATGACTCAGGCTCTATCAGGACCTTTGTTGATGTACTTGAAAAGGTGTTTTATAGGTTGAGATTGACCACAAATTTCGACATTAATGTGTGCTTGATACTTGATAGCCGGATCTTTATTATGGGGAACCACATATTGATTATCTAATTCAATATTATTCTTGGTTCTTACACTATTAGGGATATCTCTTCTTCAATGTACTAGAAATCCATCATTATTTACTATAGTTTTTGTTTGGAAGTCTTTTAGGTAGTATTTTGAACAAAATCCTTTGATCATGCAGGGGGAGCTTGGTTAGCCAAGGTTGCATGGGCCATGGGCCATGAATTCAACAACAGCTTTGTACTTAAGAAGGTCAACAAACTTGTCAAATAGTTCGACTGCTATAATTTTATCTACATCACTTGGTGATGAACCCTTATAATCACAATGGAGCCAAAGGAGGATATGCACATAGGGTAACTCTCGTTTTTGAAATTTAATGGTATAAGTCACTGGATAATAATAATAATAATGTTAAAGGTTTAAATATTATTTGATGAAAAATTAGTTTATTTGGTGATGTCCAAATATCAACTTAAAGTAAAACAGTTTCTACTTTTTTTTGAAAGTTAGAACAGTTTCCACTTACCAGCTGTTGCAACACCAAAATATTTGTTCTTTATTCAATCGTCCATTAAATAATGAAGTTTTATTTTAAATACCCTTGATATTATTATCAAGCTTGTCTTTAGCTTTTTGATTCGAAATTGAGCTTAATGAATCTTGAATTTCTTTTCATTTAGCATTGCTTGTAAACATGATGAAAAAATCTGGGCAACTGTAGTATCTATAGATTGCCATAGAATCTTGATAGTTTTGTAACAAATATCGAGGACTACCAGTAAAGCTAGAAGGGAGGACAATACATTTCCTTACGGTATTAGCATTATTGTCATCTCTGGCAAAAGCATATTTTAAACCTCTATACAATTTAGCTCTTAATTGTTTTTAATTATTTTTTTGAACAATAATCTTTCTTCCTCAATAATAGCATATGCATTGACTGTAAATTACTGAAATAACCAATCACTTCTTAACAATGTATTTTTATAAGTTGATCATTGTTAAATTATATATGCATAGTATTCTCGCATCGTAGCACATTTTCACTTAGGTTTTTTTCTTGACGGTGAATCAACATAACTTATATAAGGTGTAAATTCATCTTCATTGTAAGGGGAAAGAAGAGGATATTGCATGGCTATAAAAAAGGTGTAGTTTGCTAATTCATTTAAGACCTTCGCTAACATGATTTAATATAATATCTTGCTGGCCACCATACTTTCCTAAATCGCCATTGATCAAACCTACAATTTCAGATGCCATAGGTAGTCTATAGTTTAGTTGTGATTGATCTCAAGATGTTATAAGTCTTGGTCGAAAGGGAGCAAAATTTGTTATTGTCAATCTATCTCTAGCCATCCTAAACACTTTAACTATTTGATTATTACCATTTAGCAATTTCATCAAACCCTTAACAATTGATTTATTAGTAAAATTGTTATTAAGTTCATTGTGATGGATTTCTAATCTATTTGAGATTTCATTTTCAATGTCATAAATGTTTAATTGAGTGAACTTGGATTTGTTCCCATTTATAGGGAGTAAAGAGCATATTCGATGGTATATTTGGTCACCAATTTTAAAAATGTAAGGTCCTCTTCTAGTATTAATTGAGTTGTCAATTTAACTGCTTAATGAAGTGAATTGAAACATGTTATTATGTATTCTTATATTTTGTTTAAATTTTAAACCTTTATTATGCGTGTTATCATTAAGTTATCCAAGAAAGACGTGTTTCTCTAAAATTAGGTATTTGTACTATACCTTTTTGATAATAAAGACTAAAAGTTGGATTCCTATTTTGTTTAGATACATAAGCTCGCTCCTTATACTACATGTAAGTGGAGTAATAAGGGCATATATAATTTGGGCCAAAGGAAAAAATGGTTGAGTAAGTTTAGGCACTTTGAAAAGTAGTTGACTCATAAGTAATATAGGAATTCCTAAGAATGGGCCCAGTGGATCTTGAAATATAATTATAGGATTTATTTAAAGACAAAGATGTGAAATCAATTCCTTGTGTTTGAAGAACAATGTTTAATGAACCTATGGTAAGTGTACCATTGATAGGTTCAACCAAAGTCATCTTTAACTTACCTTTAGTATTGGCAGTTGAACAAACTATCATATTGCCCTTGATAGATAAATCAATAGCATTTAATGCTTGATTATGTTGTTCAAAATGAGCAAGCATTTCAAAATTTTGATGTGATGAAAAAGTTGTTCGCCTAAAACTTAGAACATTGTCTTTAGATATAAGTGGATGGTTCATAAAGTTTCTTCTAATTCTAGATAATTTTTTAGCTCTAAGTATTTTTAATCCATAATATTTATTTTGTTTTGCTATATTTAGTTTATCCATGGTTTCAAAAACAAATCCTAAATTCTTCAAATATTTTTTGTATTATTATATAAGAAGGGTTCATAGATTAAACCAACTTATATAGGAATTTTATGTTATCATTATAAGCAATTGCATAAGTAATATGTATAAACATAAACTTAAAAAGAACAGATTCACAAATCAAGTCATCATAAAAGAAAATAAAATGCAACAATAAGAGACAAAATGATGTTAAAACACATTACAATACATGATGCAGTCCCCTTGAAACCTCTAATTAACAATAGGTGAAATTTTGATCCAATTGATAGCTAACAATTGTTGCATGCAGTACACAGAAACAGAATCAAAATCACCTGTAGCAAAAAAATGAAGAAACCAATGTCAAAAGTGTTCATTCATAAATGAAACCAAAGTTTTAAAATAAATCACAAAGAATACTCCTTAATAGCAACATGATAGAAATTATAAGAAACAAAAACAATACTCCCAAAAATTGTAGGTTGAATAATAACAAAGAATTTTATAATGAATGATAGAGAACCTTAAACAAAAAATAAATAACAAACAGAACTCTATCCTGAAGAAGAAAAGACCATAACCATAGTTGAAAGAAAATCATAACAGAATCGAAAGGTCTTACTTCAGTTATATTTGTTGCTCTCTTTAAAGTGTGCGTGAAAGTTGTGTTGTTTTGTTCTCAATATGGAGAGTTACTATCACATAATCCTAGATGGTCAATATATATATATATATATATATATAAATTGACATAATCTAGTCTGAAAATAATTTAATGTTGCATTTTCTGGAGGCATTGATAGCAAAAACTAAATTATCAATTGAACTCCATGAACATAAAAAATCAAACTGAAACAGATCTAGTTGTACTAAAATGTCAAAATTAAAAGCAGTCAAGAAATAGCAGCTTTGTTAATAAATGCATGCTTTGTACTTTTGTTCTCTTCTATTCTAAAATACAAAGTTAATTTATAACTTTGGCACTTAGAAAAAACATTGCGTATTTCCCAAAAAATAAATGTTTACATTGTGAAAAAATGGATTGCAAATTAGTCCAAGTCATAGAATTGAAAAGAAAAAACAGCACATGATGTCAACGAAATAAACATAAAACAAAATAAGTTAAATGATTCAAAAAGCTTGGATAGATGATAGAATACCATATTATGCCTCTTAGTCAATAATCAACACATGACTCAATATAGAACCACACTACATAATTTCAAAGAGTAGCTTCAAAAGGAATGAAAATCATGGATTGTCAAGTTAAAATTGGATCATATATATCAACCAACGATCATATAAGAGTAAAAAGAAATTAAAATTTTTAATAGCATATGTTCTTTTCCCTATACCATCAATCATCAACTTTGAGCCAACCATTAAACACACAAATTCAAAAGATTAAGCTAACAACCATGTCAAGTAAACAATTATTTTCTATCTTTTTAAATAGAATGTTTGTAACACCCCGTACTTCGATATGGTGGCTAACAAAGCTTATCAGATACTAATTGAGGTTAATTAGAGTGTTTAGAGTGAGGAAGGGTGAAAGGAATAGTTTCGAATAAAAATATTTCACACGTGAGAAAATAGTAATTAAATCATAATATTTTTATCGAGGATGAATTAGCGAGTTAAAAAGGTGATTCGGAAGTGAACTGGGACAAGTGAGAGATTTTGGATCCCGAGGAGATAAGTGGGGAATTTTGGATTAAAATAATATTTTATTAATAAAATAATATTTTAT
>NW_018397270.1:607446-608816 GCF_002168275.2 Theobroma umbraticum
ATATTAAAATATTAATATTTTAACTATTATCGAAAATAGTCATGAAGGAGGATTACATTACTAATCTAAGTGGGGGAGAAGAAGTAAGAAAGGATTTTGAAGAAAAACGACATTAGTGGGATTCGCGTGTCTCTATTAAATAAAGTTAGCGTAGGTAAGTATATATTTAAATATTATGGTGATACCTTGACATGGCGCAAATTTTATCTTCTGTTCATACAAATGTAAAGGAAGGAAGAGAGAAGAAAATTGGAGTTTAAAACATGTTGGAAGGACCAAAATGTAAAGGATGAAAACTTGGAAGGTTAAATGATAAATAAGGAAAAGTTTGAGGACATATGTATAATTTTAATTAAATAGACATTTACTAACCAAGGAAGATTAGATTATGTGGAATATGAGATATGCATGTAAAATTTACTATTACATGCAAATCATTGCATTGAAAAAGAAGGAAGTTAGTGGAAAATATGTAGGACCCCACCATGTGAAAGTTGATAAAGAGAAAAAGGAATCAAAAGTATTTAAATGGGAGAAAACTATGGTTTGGCAAGGGTAGCCCATAATAAACAACATAAGGATGGCAATGTGATTTGAAAAGGAAAAGGTATAATCATAGCATGAAATATTATTGGGTGATAAGGTGGCATTAAAAGGAAATGAAAATGAAATGCAATAAAATATATGTGAAATATAATGCAAATGAAATCAAAGGAAACATTGCATGAACAAGCCACCAATGGGAGGTGGTGATAATAGCAAAGAGAGAAGTTGAATGGCATGACATGTAAAGAGAAAAGAAAAGAAAATAATGGAAAAAGGAAGTAACTTTGGGCAATCCGCCCATGAGTAAGTAAAATGAGAGAAAAGAAAATAAAGAGAAAGTGAGGTGGCGGATGGGAAGCTATTAGGATAGAATTTGGACCAATAAGCAAAAGAGAAAATTTGTGCATGAAACATGAGTAGAGAATGAGTTGGTCCAATGAAAAATGAGGAACTAAAAGAAAATAATAGAGAAAGGAAGTGGCTTTGGGCAATCTGCCCATGCATGAGCAAAATGGAAAAGTGAAAACCATTTTCAAGGCTTTTTCCTTGAGAGGTCAGTCCATAACAAAGAAAAAAAGAAAGAAAGGAAAGAAAAGGAAAGAAACATACAAGGAGAAGGCCTTGTAGAGCCTCCACTTGAGAGGAAGAGAGAAAAGAGAAGAAAACAAACATGCAAGAAACGGTTAAATTTTTAGAAGAAAAATGTGAAGAAAACAAGTGAGTTCCCATGAAAGATTTGCCCATTTGGAAGGGAAATGGAGAGGAGAGGACTTGTGAAGCTTCCACCCAAGATAAGAAAGGTATAAAGATGGTCATTTTTGTTT
>NW_018397270.1:608826-627383 GCF_002168275.2 Theobroma umbraticum
CTTTGTAAATCAATGGTAATGTGGGATTTTGCTGGTGGTAGCAATGGATCTACAAAGATTCAAGGAATCTGAGGCATGCATGTAGATAGATCTTGGAATGCATGGTGATTTTGAGCTAGATAAGCAATGGGTGAGTATTTTAGTCTTGAAATCATAAATAGACAAGAGAAATAAGATGTGTGCTAATTGTTTATGCTTAAGGCAGCAATGGTAACCGAGAATGTGAGGAATGGTGGATTATATGTGGAACTCAAGCTAAAATCGAAAGGTAAGCATGCAATGTAACTACATTATGTTGTGTTGGCTATGATTGGTTGAAAGTATGTGGATTGTGTGTTAAATGAATGTGAGTAATGTTGATAATACCATAAGATTTAGTTAAAGATTATTAGTTGATGTTCTACCATGCATGTGAATAATTAAGTGTATTGGGTTTGTATGGTTGCTAGGAAGTGTATAAGTAAAGAAAGTGTACTATGGTGGCGTGCCGTAGGAGGTAACTAGTGACCAGCAAGTAGAATTAGCTAGACATGCATCCGAATTGATAGCGATGTAGTGTCTCGCTATTGTAAAGTGAGTAGGGGGTGCCTTTTTTAAAATCTCTATACTACATATTGATTTACGTTAATAAACGTTGTTGGTTTTCTTATGTGCAATTATGGATAGCATGAGCTGTTAGCCTTGATAGGCAATTTTAAAACGGATGTACAATGATTTGTAGATTGCTTTTGTGGAAAGCATGAGCTAGTAGAAACTATAGGAAATTGTGGATGCAAGTGTTTGGAAAGTGTTTTGGATATATCTATAGATAAGCTATATATGGCAAGAGTTTTAGAAACCGGGAAACAAGCCTTTATACAATGTTTGCTCAAAATTCATGCCTTGTATTTTTTGTGTGTTATGCATAGCTAAATGCATTTGTTAAATGGTTTAAAATACAAGTTTTGAGAACCAATTTTATTTCGATCTTTACACAAGTGTTTACACCATGCCATTTAACCTGAAAAGTAATTTAAAGGGGTATCGAACCTTGGTTTCAAATATTTTAAAGGAAAAGCTTTGAAAAACCTGATTTGGTTTTAAAAATGATTTTGACAAATCGAGAGCATTGAGAGTAGGGTGAATGTCACATTGGGATAGTGTGACCCTTGTGCACAAGTGAGCTTTAGCTAGAGAATCTTAGATTACCGATGGGCTGTTAGACATGGCTAGGGCCATGGTCTGTGATATATGCGGCAAGGCCACAGGTTATTAGATGTGGCTAGACCACAAGTTGTGATACGCAGTTGCGACCACTTGATTTCTCTAATGTGGGCCAACATTGTCAAGACTGCCATGGCTATGGGAATTTGGTGGAGCGGAGCTCTCAGATTATTATTACGTAGAAGTGGGTTCACAAGTGATTACGATGCCTTCTTGTGAGTTTTTCGATACTTACTCTTTTTCTTGGTGGAGAAGCTAAGATTTCTTTGCAGCTCCCCTTATTTGAATAAAAGCTTTCAGTGCTTACTTGATGATCATGAGTTGATTTATGTGGCTGTACACTTTGATTTCTTTACATGCCACGCATTTTAGGAGTGTGCATACTTTTATACTATATTCATATTTTGAAGGCAAGTGATGTTTTCAATGATTGAACTCTATTTTGCTATACTGGTTTTCAGCATTGTGTTGCCAAGTGAAATATTGCATTATAATTTTATGGTATCATTTTTTTTACAAGGCACAACCACTCTACTGGTGATTTGATTTTTCTAAGATTATTATTCTTATTTTGGTTTTACCATTCAAATTTATCTGCCTTATACTTGTTTCCTATCTACGCCCTACTTATGGAGTTGATGATCACTGAGTCTGTGAGACTCACCCCCTTATCTTCCTTTTGTAGATAAGTAATCAGCTCAAATGCTTTGCTCAGCACCTCGAGACTTGCTACAATATAGGTAATGGCATCTCATAGCACTTTATTTAGAGTCACTCCGCTGTTAGAGGTCGAGTCATTTTTAGTTTGATGTAATTGTAAATAGTGTCAACGTAAATGTGCAGTTAGATACTATAAACTTTAATGTATTCTTACGATTATGGAGAATACAGGATAAGATGGCTTATTATGATTTATGTTCAATTCTTATTACAAAGAGGTATATGACTCAAAGTAATTTCATGGATTGATGGTGTAATGACTAAGGTTTCAATTAAGACTTGTTTGGGACTTGGCGGGTTCTCTCGCGAGACTCGGATGCCGGTAGCGATGGAGGAGAGGTCGTTATGATGTTTTTAAGGGTAAATGATAAAAATATTTCACAGAAAATTTAAATCATGGACGATGGTTATTAAACTAAAAAACAAATACAATAAAATAAATATTTGTATAAGATCCTTTAACATAGAAACTATGGACAAATTACAAGACACTTTATCATGGCTAATAGTTAATCATAGACCTATGACTCAAAATAGAACAACAGAGCAAACTATCAAAGAGTTACCTCAAAAGGAATGGAAAAATCAGAAATAGTTAAGGCAAATTTGGATTATAGATGTTAGGTGGCGATCACAAAACATGGAAATCAATTTTAAATTTATAACAACATATGTTTTTTCCTGCCCAACCATCAAAGAAAAAATTTGACCCAAGCATGAAAGATGCGAATTTGAAAATTAACCCAAGATCTATGTTAAGTAAACAGTTATTTCCCATTCTCTAAAACAACATCTTTTAGAAGATAAATGACAGAAAATATAGTTATTATATGAATAGAGATGATGAATTGCTAAGTTAATTTGCCATCATAAATAACAACTAACGATGATAGAACATGAAGAATAGTTATAAAAAACCAATATCTATAAATCCTCAAATATTATCAAACTAAATCTACAAAACTTAATTACTTACAATATTTGTCACAACTAAAACACCATGTGAAAGAGAAGCCCTGCAAAGAAAAAGAGATATCAAGAAATTAATTAAGACTGATAGCGATAAAATCAATACAAAAAAGGTCAACCAACAATATAAATCTTAAAAGGCCAAATACAAAAATGCAAATGATGATCACAAACCAACAAGCATCATATTTAATGAAAACCAAATCATGAGAATAGTTATCGAAATAGTATAATTGATTTAGATATTATAAGTTTGATGCTAAATGTTTTTAATATATACATACTGTATTTTCAACAAATGACCCTCTCCAACAATAAATAAATAGACACTCAATAATATTATCCAACAAATTCAAAACCAAAAGTAAAAAGAAATTCAAGCTTATATTAATAAAACAACCTTTATCAAAGAGTGTATTCAGTATTGATGTTATCAAGCTAAGAATAACAAGTTCAAATATCCATATACTGTATTTTGAACCAACAGGGATTATATAAAACAAACTATTGAACATATTTAAAAACACAAAGCATAAATTATTGGTGAAAATCTTACAAATATATGAGGACGCAAAATTGAATAATCAAATCATGATAGGAATTTAAATTATAAAAATAAAACTAAAATGAATATTACTAAACAAATGTTTAAAAAAACAATGGAAACAACAGATGAAGAATAATAATGCACTATACTAAATATTGAAAAGTACAATGAAATTCCATTTTCCACCAAAAGAAAGCACTCAAATTTAGTCATTAATCGATTATCCCCATAGAAAAATTACAAAAGGGAACACGAACAACAATTAAATTAAAGAAGTCGAAAAAAAAAGGGAAAACAAGCTTGAGAAACAACTGTAGACTCAATACTTGTTTCAATATAAGAACTTTTAAAAACTAAACTAAAGAAAAGTAAAGCAATGTAGTTCAAGAACACATGAATAGAAATAATCAAAATGAAAAAAGATTGAGAATGGAAAAAATGTCACAAATCGATAATCTAAAAAAGTCAGATGACAGCAAACTAGGAATAGTCAGAGACATGGCAAGGCTTAATAGGGCAAACACGACATTCATCTCAGGCCACACATGTTGACCAGTGGTATGGAATCCAAGGGCTAAAATGAAATCCTCAAAACCAAACCACAACACTGAATCCTAAAAATCAAAACGTTCTGATTGAAATCCATAAAAAAAATTAAAAATTCATTATTCTTTTTTCTTCCTAAAGCCCACCCAAGGCAAGTTTGAAAGATAACGTAGAAAAAGCAATGAGGGAAGATTAAAACATGGAGAATGATTAGCTACACCCAAGCTGACGTAAGGAGTAAAAACAACACGGGAAAGGAATAGGGACAAAAACACCAACGAAACTTATCATCCACTCGATCATGTGAATTGATGTAAAAACCTTTAATAATTAAAGCAAATAGCCCATGCAAGATCCACATCAGCCATCATACAAATTAACCATGCAGCCCACTCCACAAATAGGCCACCAAAAACTAAACCCCATAACAAGCCTCCCCTCATGAGTAGATGTGGGTCGCGAACCTAAAAAATGAATCCATTAGGGCTTACCATTATGCTTCTAGAAACATCTACGACCCATATTAAAAACATAATTGGAAAATCAGAAAAATTTTATAAAGGAAAAGATAAAATTTAATAAGTAATTTATGTAATCAAAAATATATTTTGATTAATTTATCATCATATATAAATAATTTATATTTGTATTTTATCTTTAAAAAGTCTTTCTTTTTTTAAATATTTTAAGCAGTTCAACTAATTATTGACAATTAGTATTAATTTATTGTATTAATGTAATTGCTATTAACAGAATGTTTTTTGAACAATAATTTTGACATAGGTAATGATAAATATTGAATAGGCCCAAATTATCTACTTCATTAACAATTAAAGTAGACCATATGATTATGTTAGTATATTTGTCCTTTCGCATAAGCTAAGTTTTGAATATTGGGTAGATTGCAAAAGTGAATATTCACTTGTTAAATGTATCATATTGCCTTTGTACAAAAAATACAAGGCAATGTTTACAACTTGTGTAAATCCATTGTTATGAACTTAAGAAAAAGTCAATGCCCTACAACTATATTTGCACAAAAAGTTAACATTCGATAGTATTACATGCATCACTGCCTAGGAACAAAAAATATACGGCAGTTTTGGGCTTAACTCAAAACAAATTCTGAGAGTTTTTTGTCACTTAGTGGGGTTGAACAGCCTTGAGCGGTTATCTTCTTTGATGATTGGGTACCCTTAGGCAATTCTCTACTGTAATAACAAATAGACAAAAAGTTAAGTATGACAATAAGTTTGTATATATGCAAATGGAATTTATATGCCATCAACTAGTAATGGTTCATAAAAAAATGTTATATTTGTTGAATTTCTTAAAGAAAGAAAACATGATTCCACAACATGAAATCTACAAAATGATATGAGTTAATTTTTTTGATGAAACGGGTTAATTAACTCAACGCAATAAATGTGTTTAAATGAACGAAAGACACGTGACAAAACTCGAGCGGTTAAAAGAAATGAGAATAGAACTAGGAATCAAGTTTGAAACAACGTTTGACAATTTGATTCATTTGTAGGAATGAAAGGAAAATAGGCCTTGTTTAAAGCTAAATTAACAGCATACCATCATACTTAGATGAAAACGAAATTATGACACCACTTTGTGGAACAGTAAAACTAATTTGGATGCTTTTTGTTTGAAGTTAGATGTTTCAAACATGTGCATATTATATGTTCAACAAATTATAATATTGTATAGAAAATAAATACATAGCGAACAATGGTGCATAGTAGGCTCAAAACAAAAAGAAAAAAATTTTGTGCTTTTATTAATAACAGCTATGTTTATGAGAGAGTATATTCAATATCGATCTTATCAATATGTGCATTAATAGCATAAATAAGTGTATATTCTATAATCAAAACCGGATAATATAATGTTTCAATAGTAAAAAGATTTTTATAAGAGCGAATGAAATAAACTACTTTAGGTGTTAAGAAAAGGTGTGAAAAAGTAGCAGTAAGTTAATCTAAAGAATTGTTCACTGAAAAAAATTGGGGCAGGTGTGAAACATACTTGGTTTTGTATTTTTTTGCTTGCCGATTCTTCCCCTTTGATCGACACAGGTAGTTTCTTGGGTATAGATACTGGGAAAAGTTCTTTAATAACTTTCTTTTTAATTGGTGTTGGCAAAAGTTGCTCCTCTAGTTTTTTAGTTGTTACTTCAGATGTTGATGATCTTAAAGTCAGAGGTGGGGGTGTTAATGATCCTGAGGTAGTTGTAGTAATTGCAATGTGCCATTCTTGGTTCTTTAAGTTTGCAAAGTCAAATATTTTATAGTTAGCAATCCCCATTGTCATCTTTTTGTTTGTTAAACCAATGGTGAAAATTTTTGTTGACCAATTAGTGCTTTCAGTGGTCCAAGTAGCATCATCTAGTCAATGGACTAAAGCTCTACTAGTTTGGTGATCGATGCATTAACCAATTTTTTTGCAAGTTGATCGAATGTGACCAAACCCATTTATGTAGTATTGTATTTGATAATAAGTTGTATGCAGTATTTGAAATAAGTCATGCATAATTTATGATTTGTATGAAAGTTTATAATAAGAATGATCTGTTGTAAAGAAATGAGGTTATGCACAGAGATATCATACAATGAATAAACAAAATTCTTAACAACATCTAATGCTCTGCATATTTTGTCAACAACAAATTTCTAGATGAATATATGCAAGAAATGACAATAGTAACATTCAAAGGTGTTGGAATAAGCCCTGCAGCCAATTAAGATTGGTTAAGGCTTGGTTCCAATCATGTAACGATATCATTCATATTTAATGATTAAAGGTTTTCCTTCATCATTAAGACAACAATTATAATGGGTTATAAGTATAATTGGATGAAGTCCATAAGATTAATATGTCTTGCAAGGGAATTGTAATGGGTTGCAATTATGAGATGTTTATGCATCAAAGCATAATCTCTAAATAGTTCTTGATTATTTTATTATTAAGATGGGGCATTAGTGATGTTTAAAGATCAACGCATGCTATATTCCTTACTTGTGAAGTAAGCAACTTGTCTCATAGGTTGAAGTATAGAGATACTCGAAAATTGTTAAGCTTTACGATGTGCTAGCAAAATAGTGTTCATAACATTTTTTTCTAAAGAAAAGAAAAACTTTAGGCCAAATAGTTAAGAAGAAAACTGAATTTTTCCTTTGTACCCACCAAAGGTAGCACACAATAGTTGGCTGGACCTTCTTTTCGTTTTCTTCTCATTTGAAATTAGGCTTCTAGCAAGGTTTATATACTTGGATTAATTTCAACCTTAATTAGGTTAATTATATAACTTTTATGTAATTACAAATTAATCTAATAACTTAATTAAACAATTTTAATTAAGTCCTTAAAAACTTAAAACACATTAATCAAATAATGATTACATTAATCGATAACACTAAACCCATATATGTTCTTAATCGATTAAGTCCATAATTAATCAATTAAGTCTAAAAGCTTATGAGTCTTTAATTGATTAAGTCTAACTTAATCATCTTTCTTAATTTAATCTCAATAACCATCTTTTGTGTGTGACCCATTAGGCTTTCAATATGTTGGCAATGAAATTAAATTGTAATATTAATTAATTTAATTTCATAGACGAGGATTAGCATCTAACAATGGATCATGGCCACCCAAATGTTAGAAGAGTCAAGATGGTTTAACTCAATCTTTCAGTGATCAATCTCTCAGTGTAATTCATTCTCTCATCGTATATCCCAGATATGATAAGAGCATGGTATAATGTCTACTCTCATAGATCTCCATATCATTCTTGAGGTTAGATCATTAGCTCAATGGAGGCTTATGAAACTCCTTTCATAATCTTTAAGTCGCCTTGGTAAAGGACTTCAATAACCTAATATCAACCAAGAACTGTTAGGATATATCTTCTTATTCACTTGGAGTGACAATTCCTATCTTGACCACTCATTTACTTTCACATGCTTCACGCTACACCCAAAAGCTTCTTGATTTGGCATTTTTTGTTAGGCATCTATAGGGATGAAATCAAAACATAGTACACCACATATAAGACAACCGAATGTCTCAAGTCTAAATAGTATTTACACGATTGTCACATAAAAAGTATTGCATAAATACTAGAGTGAGATACCAAATGCACTTCTCATGTCAAGTAATGTTTAATGAACTTGCTCTCCCAAGCAAGCATCTACATCTTACTGTAGTTAATGATTTAGCCCTTCAAAACTAAACTTCCAGCATCTTTCAACCCTCAATATAAAATCTGCCATAAAGAATTTCAAATGTTATTAACCGTTTGAACTTGGATCTAATGCCCACATGAAAGAACCTCTTACCTATACAATAAATTTCCAGCCTTGAAATATAATTTGGGAACCCTTCAAAAATGGTTAGATATGCTTCAATTAGTGCCTAAATGAGCAAATTAAGACTCATTCTTTTTAACTGGGAGCTTAACTACCATTCTCCTTCCTTCAACCTCCCCTTTACCTCTTTTATTTTCTTAAGTCAAGAAGTGATTTAGATGCAGATTTGATACTCTTCAATGGCCAAGAAACTCGGGTTTAAAGGCTGATAGCTAGAGCCAAGGCTGGCATTGGGGCGGATTCTCCTATGAGAATAGAACATGCCCACTTTCTTCAAAATAGATATCCAATTCTTTTCTCTCTCTTTTTTTTTTGTTTAGTGGAGAAAAGAAAGCAAAGCCATTCAATGCATCTTTAAACCAGGCGAAATTTCCCAAGTCTAAAGCTCTAGGAATAAGTCAATTTCTCTGCCTTCCTCCAACAGATTTCTTTTTGGTGTGTTAAATCCTATCACATGGTGGGGAACCCATATGTCCCCCACCAACCCATATTTATTGGGTAAAATGAGTTCCTGATGGGTATTAACCCATGGTTTCATGCTTTAGTCCAATTATATATTTATTAATCCTTGTAAATGGTTTATTTGTGCGAAGACTCCCCTACTTCAACTAATTTAAGTTTCATCTCTTTACTTATTGTTTCCTTGCAATTAAATCCTTCAACAACTTCTTTAACTTAAATATTCTTCTATTATTCCTCATTAACTCATATACAATTAAGGCATCAAATTCACATTCCACAAAATTATGTCCATAATATTTAAATATATATCTACATTTATACCTTATTTAATAATGACACATGGATTGCCAACAATGCTTCGTTCTTTAAAATTCTTCTCAGTCTCCCCCACTTTGACCAAACTTAACTCCTCAAAATCGTCTTCCAACATTATACCGTCTTGTTACTTAACGTAAAATTTAATATTATTTATTTATTTGTATATTATTAAAATATTAGTTTACTTCCCACGTCATCACCTTAATTAGAAAAATAATTTTCATTAGGTTAACGTCCAAGGGGATGAAATGTTACAACAAAGGACTATTTGATTCAAAGTAATTACACAGAATGGTGGAATGAGTATTGAATTAATAAGAGTTCTTAATAAGGGTTGTTCAGGACTTGATGAGTTCTTCCGAGAGTCTCGAACGTCGGTAGTGATCGGGGATTCGGTCCTTACCCTATTTATTTGCACATAGTACAAAATGGGTGAATACTATCATACTCAGTGAGTGGTGCACATAATCAAATTTACATACATATATCAAACACATAATAAACATGGCATTCTCAGTGCATCTACATGATCTAACAAACATCTCCAAATATAAGGCATATCATTATCTCCAAGTTTTGGATATGGGGGCATATCATCATCCCTAGCATCCTCAAAAATCACTACACATATCATTAGGGTTACTCTCGAAGTCAATTCAATGTCAATCACATAATTCTCCATGACACACTATAGTTGCCAAAGTATCATATCGATTCATATTATGTTTATCTAGATTGCTCCAAGGCTATCACATGTCGTATACAACTCAATTCACATCACGTTAGATCAGCGAGTGGTCTTCTCCTAGACATGGTCAAATCATGCATGGTGGCCAGTTGGAGAAGAAACAAATCACATACAAGGCAAAGCACAAGTCACTCACGTGACAAAGCAACGGGTAGAAAATCAAATCATACCCAACGTCAAAGGAACTGGCAAAAAATCATATCATCAATCAGAGAAATCTCTCGACAATTGGCTTTGCCTAGAGTAATCTCCCTTCAGCTGCATCGCTTGAAATAATCTCCCAATGGGCGATATCACAGCACTATAAGTGGGAATCACAAGCGGGACTAAACCACAGCCCTTGTTCACCACCATCCTTGCATGCATACACATAGTCATAGGGTAACAAGATTCACTCAACCACTAGTCAAATCAATGTTCAAAATTCATTCCTCGAACTAAACATAATTCCACAATGACACCATCATGTCTCTATTCTTCCATATATCCACAACATAGTCACAATCACATTTATTGAGCTTCATTTATCAGTAAGCTCAATATAGTTCCAAATGCCTCAATAATCATGGCTTATTGGCTATATATGCATCAACAATCTCATTTTAATTTAATCATGGCCTATTAGTCGCACATGCATGAATAATATCACATCAAATCATAAATCAATATTCCATCAAAAGCTAGGCAATCCAATCCCATATCATAGTATCATCATCACATTAATTTAGTCATAGCATATCCAGTAGCCATTAAAATTGTACATCACTTAGATGTCTAACAACCCATGCTTCCCAATGGCTTACACAAGTAAAAACATATTTTAACACGTACATTACCAATATACTAGCCTAAGCACACCTATCTAGGCAATCATATTCACATGTATACATACATAGTTTTCTAGGCTAGGCATGTTCAACTAGGCCTACGTTCATAATATAATACCCGTACAGTGCATTTTCCATGCATTATGCATCACATGCATTTAATTAACCCACTCACAATGACCAATGGAAGGTACTCCATAGCCAAATGTCGATTCTTAGCCTCCAACCATATTTCAGCTCACAAATGTGCCCAAATTGCTCAATCTTCCTTTTAGGACATCAAAACATCACAAAACTAGTTAAATCCTAGCTTTCAAAAAAGTCAACTTTTTTAAAGATAATCAAATTTTTAGCAATCCAACGTATAAGCTCAAATCCTTCAATAATGAGCTAAACCCATACCTTAGATGCTAGATTGTACAATTATTTACCCCAAATCCCTAGTCAACATCAAACGGGCCAATTTCTTTAAAGTTGGACTAAATCAAATCTAAGTTATCAGCTATTTTAATTGAAAATCAATTAGTAAAAACACATAATCTTACCTCTAGAAGCATTTCCCAACCTCTAAATTTACTCCAAATAAATCCAAGTGCTTTAAAAATATATTCTTAGAAGTTAGGGTTTTAGGTTTTAGAAAGAGAAAGTAAAAATAACAAATCAAGCTTTTAAGAGTGAAATCTCCTTCTTTCAACACTTAAAATCCTTGATTTGTTGCTAAAGGTTGATGGGTTTGAAGCATGTAAGATTTGGGAGAAATTGGTGGGAGAATAAAAGAAAAGGGAAAATGAAGGGAAAAATTAGGTTTAAGGTTTTAAGCCCAATTTTGGCTGATCTGGCAGTCTAGGATCAACTATGGGATGTCTGTAGTCAATCTTGGACTAGAAAGTTTGTGTTTCACTCCTTTTTCCCTTTTCAAGATCAACTATAAAAGGTCTATAGTCGATCTTGGACCAGAATTTTTATTTTTAATCGATTTTGCTTCACAAGATCGACTATGAAGGGTCTATAGTCGATCTTGAACCAGAATGTTCACATTTCTTCCATTTTCCTTCCTAAGATCGACCATAAAGGGCCCATAGTCGATCTTGGGCCTGAATGCATAACTTCTCTTGCATTTTACTTTACAAGATCGACCCTCTATGCACTAGGATTGGCTACTTAGGTCTCGATTTGTAAAAATTGCTCCTTTTAAGGTCTAAACTCATTCTAAATCTTTTCCCCAACCTGAAATCATAGAGTTTATTCATCACTTCTCATGTTTCCTCAAAAATTCACCTAACTATAAATGTATACACATCTTAACACTTGACATACATAACGTATCATTGACGTCCTCAGGGCACAATATACATTTAATAGATCATTCTTAATTAGCTTAATTTACCTGAAAAAGTTAGGGGTGTTATAGTATTGATGTTGAATATTGGTGGTAGAGTGATTAATGTGCTTATTGAATATCTTTTTCCAACAATCGGTATATTCCTTATTGCACTTATTATGCAAATTGTGCTTATTGTGGTTCTATCTTCCTATTTGATATAACAAAAAAGGGGAGAGATTTTGAGAAAATTTACATCTTCAAAAGGAATGATTGATGTTGTAGTTTTAATCAAGACTTGAACCTAGCATTCAATGATTAAACTTAAAGGGAGTATTTTATTAGCAAATTTTGTTCAAAGTTTTTGTCATATCAAAAGTGGGAGATTATTAGCATTAATAGCTTTAAAATGTCATGGTGTTGAAAAGACAAATATCAAAATTTTCTTGAACTTATTTAAGTGATCCTCGATGATATTGAGTTTTCATACACTTGTTTTTGAAATATCTACAAGCTTGATTGATTTAATTGTATGAGTGTTACACTTAATTGGACAAAGTTTTATAATCTCCTTAATGCTTATGCTTGAGATGATTGAATTATAAAGATAGGTTCACAAAATGAAGAGTTTACTTCAAGCCACTCAAAGATGATCAATCTTCATAACATCAAGTTTGTTTCAAGCCAAAAAGCTCAGTCATAGCTTAATACTTGACTACCAAGAAGACATACTCGACTACATGTGCAAGAATGTTGAGAAAATTAGTTGACTACAAAGCTTGGATACTCGACCCTTTGGATGAAAATGCAAAAAACTTGAAGAAACTCAGCTATAGTTGACTACAGAGCAAGACATAGTAGATTATTGAAGCTCTACCTCAAAATTTTGAAAGCCATAGTTGACTTCAAGGCTTTAATAGTCTATTACAAATGACTGATAAACACAACCTTCAAAAGACAAATGGTTAGTTTCTTCACAAAATCATCCTCAACGACTCCAAACTTTTTCCAAGCATAAAAAAGACTTCTCCAACACTTTTTTTAAGGTTGAAGAGTGGAGAAAAAAAATTAAATACCTAGGTATCAAATCATATAAGGGAAAAGAAAAGAAAGAAAGAAAAATGAAGCTAGAGCAAGAAATAAACATTTTTTCACTTAGTTTTTAAGCTATCCTTGAGCTCCAAATTCTTTATGCTTTCTTTTCTATTCTTTATATACATCTTTGTGCTTTTCATACTCTTCCTTCATTGTACTTACCTAGCAAAATCTATTTCTTAAAGACACCTTTGCTATTCGTTGCATACACTTTTGTAAAGGTTCTAACTTATCCTTGAAAAGTTAGTATAGGTTGAGCTTGCTTTTGTGAAAAGGTAATTGTGGGTTGTGCTTACTCTTATGAAAAGGCAATTGTGGGTTATGCTTGTTCCCATGAAAAGGCAAGTGCAGGTTGCACTTAAGCTCAGTAAAAGGCAATTGTAAAGGTTGTGGTTAAGCCTAGAAAAAGCCATTGTGAGGGTTTTGCTTGATCTCATTGAAAAGTTTTTTCAATAATGGATTTCAAACTCCTTAGTTTGCTAAAAGAGAATATGTAGGCATTTAAGAAAGCCAAACCTCTATAAATTGTTTATGTCTTTGTTTAATTCTCTTCTATTTCCTTAGTATGTGCAGTTCTTATTAAAAAGAATTTTGAGAGATAGTTCTGATTATGTTTTCATTAGTTAACACTTGAAAAATGTTTTAAACATTCCAAAGGTGATCATTAGTTTACCTTCAATTATGTAGACTTGCTCAAAATTGGCATACTCATCAATGTTTTCAAGAAACTTCCTTTCACTTTCTTGAAAACAGTTTTCTAGTCTAGGATCAACTATTGAGCCATTATAGTTGACCAATGGGTTGTTCAAATAGCCTTAAAGAAAGTGTGTTTAGAAGAATCATGAGGATAAACAACTAGGCTCCTTCAGAGTCAATTATAGCAATTTGATTTTAAGTCCTACAAAATTTTTAAAGTCCAATTCACCCCCTTTTCAGACAATCTTATCGCTTATTTATTGAGCTAACAATTCTAACATTCCGCTTTCAAGCTATTTAGCATGTAAAGTGTCATGACCCAAACCTAAGGGTTCGTGATCGGTGCATTAGCCCAACAGGCAAACCCACTAGATCTATAGCGAATGAATCCCTGATTGCTACCGACGTTCGAAACTCTAGGAAGAACCCGCCAAGTCTCGAACAAGCCTTATTAAGAACTCTTATTAATTCTATACTCGTTCCACCATTCCGTGTAATTACTTTGAATCGAATAGTCCTTTGTAATATGATTTGAAATCATAGTAATAATATATTGACTTAACTTTTACTTATCACATTAGTAAGAATCCATTGAGGTCTATAATATCCAACTCCAGAATTACAATGATACTATTTACATTTACATTATGCTATAAAGGACTCGACCTCTAGCAGCGAAGTGACTCCAAATAAGGAGCTATGAGATGCCTTTACCTATCTACGGTAGAAAATATGTGTCGATGAACACACGCTAGGCCAATCATTATCTGTAAAAGGAGATATAAAGGGGTGAGTCTCATAGACTCAGTGATCATCAACTCCGTGAGTAGGGCATAGATGAGAAACAAGCATAAGGCAGATAAATTTGAATGATAAAACCAGAATAAGAATAATAATCTTAGAAAAATCAATTCATCAGTAAAGTGTTTGTGCCTAGTAAAAAAAATGAGGCCATAAAATCATAATGCATTATTTCACTTGACAAAACGATGCTAAAAACAAGTGTAGCAAAGTAGAGTTCAATCATCGAAAGCATCACTTGCCATAAAAATATGAATAACAGCATAAAAGTGTGCATGCTCCAAAAATGCGTGGCATGTACAGAAATCAAAGTGTATGGCCACTTAAACCATCTCATGTTCGTCAAATAAGCACTGAAAGCTTTTATTCAAACAAAGGGAGTTGCAAACAAATCTGAACTCTCCACCATGCAAAAGTGTATGCGTCGAAAACTCACAAGGCTCTCGAGTAGATAAGTATTGTAATCACCCAAGGACTCATTTCCATGTAATAACATTTGGGAGCTCTACTCCACTGGATCCCCACAACCATGGTAGTCTCGACGATGTTGGCCGACATAAGAGAAATCAAGCGGTCTCAATTGTGTATCACGACTTGTGGCATAGCCACATATAATAACCCATGGCCTTGCCACGTTTAATCACAGACTAAAGACCCAGCCATGTCTAACAACCCATAAGCGACTCAAAGGTTCTCTAGCTAGAGCTCACTTGTGCACAAGGGTCACACTTAAACGAGGTGACAGCTAGCCTACTTTCAACGCTTTCAGTTTATCAAAGCTATTTTCAAAACTAAATCTAGGTTGTCCAACACTTTTCCTTTAAATCATTTAAAAAAAATGGTCAACAACCTTTCAAATAGCTTTCCTCATTAAAAGGCATGGTGTAAATATTTGTGTAAAGATCAGACTAAAACCAGCGTTTAAAACTTGCATTTTAAATCATTTAAGAAATACATTAGCTATCCATAACACACAAAAATACAAGGCACAGATTTTGATGCAAACATTGTAAAAAGGCTTGTTCCCGGATTTCTCAAACTCTTTACATATATAGCTTATCTATATATATATATATATCCAAAATACTTTTAAAACACTTGCATCCACAATTTTTCCATGGTTTCTACCAGCTCATGCTTTCCACAATAGCAATATATAAATCATTGGAAATCCGTTTTAAAGTTGCCTATCAAGGCTAATAGCTCATGTTATCTACAAATGCACTTAAGAAAAACCAGCAACGTTTATTAACGTAAATCAATATATAGTACGGAGATTTTAAAATAGGCACCTCCTACTCGCCTTATGATGGCAGGATATTACTTTACCTGTGATGTTTCCTCGAATACTCACTTGTGCTTGTAACAATAACCCTTGCTTCGTCAACTTCTTAACATCATTTCAATTCAATACCATCAATAAACTTTGCTGCCAATATATTCTACACTTATTATTCATACTTAAAAAACAACTGTTTACACTTAATCCTTAATGTAAATTTTGACTTACATAATTCCGACAATTTGGTCATGATCTCCACGCTTACATCAATCTTTCTTAGTGACTTTTATCATGTTCAACCTATTGTTTTCATACCATTAATCATGCATACAGCACCAACTATAATTCAAATTTCACCAAGCATCCTTTAAGATTATATGCACCACTATTTACATTTGCATGCTGCCACTAACCATAACATCAAGGTCCATTCATGTTATATCAACTTTCTCAACATTTCAAATCTTTCTCAACAACACATATCCACACATTACATTTTTCCAAGCTTTTAAGTAACATAATTGCTTTCTAACCGTACCCAAGACATCTCATAAATGCTACGCATTGCATGCCTTACCTTTGTGGTGGATTTAACCTTGCATGAAACCTCAATGTTCTTCCAATGTTCCACTCACCAAGCTACCAACATTTACACAATTATTTCCTCACAATATTCAACTAACCGTAGGCTTTAAAATATAGTGTTAAGCTAACCACTTTCCTTTCACTTTGCATCCACCATGCATCCATGGCTTTGAATGGCTTGCATGTCACCAAACTTTCTCCAATCAAGCCGATCTTTGCTGCCACAAGACAACCCTCTTAGGCATTGGCTCATTTGCAAAGATTAATCAAACTAAAATCAAAATCCTTACCTTTCCTTACTTGAATCACAAAACCGAGCTTTACACCTCCATCCACACTCAATGGCTTCTCTCTTGAGCGTTGGAAACTCCTTAGTTGCTAGAATAGCACAAGGATACAAGATGATGGAGGAAACCGAGCCTTTCTTTCCTTTCTCTCTTTTCTTTCTCTTTATTTCTTCCTCTCAGGTGGAATCCTCTAAAGCTTCCTTTCCTTTCTTCTTTCTCCAAATAATCGGCCCTTAAATCTCTCCAAAGTCCTTCTCATCTTTCCTTTTCTCTCTTAAAACTTAACATTTATATAGCCACCCAATGGACTAATCACATTTCATGCACAAGTTTTTCCTTTGTTTTCATTTGGCCACTCTCATAAGCCAATCAAAATACATGCATTCTTATTCCTTTTATTTTATTTGGCCACCTTGCAATCTAATGCTACTTCATGCACCAATTTTCTCCCTTGTCCATTGGTCTAATATCTATTCTTTCTATACTCTCCCAATTAATCTCCCTTTATTATTTATTTCATTCACCACCATATTCCTCTAATCACCTTTCATGCACAAACTTTATTTTATATTTTATTAAGTCATTCTTCAAACCATTCAAGACACATGTATCTATGTCTCCCTTTCCTCATTTTGCCACTTAATGCACCAATCTCTTTACATGCAAACAAGTTTAAGCCTATCTTTCCATTTTACTTCACATGATGGGGGCCTCACATGTTCTCCACTAACTTTCTCGTTTTTGCATGCCATCATTTGCATGTAATAGTGAATTTTACATTCACATCTTATTATCTTACATAATCTAACTCCCTTTGTTTAGTTAATATCCCCTTAGCTTCAAATATTGTAATTACACATAAATCCTCAATTTTCCCTATTTACCATTTGTCCCATCAAACTTTTCATTCTTGTAATTTGATCCTTGAATCATTTCTTTCAAATTCCAATTTCCTTCTATCTTTCTTCCCTTACATGTGTACAAATAAAATATCTAATTTGCACTACACCAAAATGTCATCATAATTTTTAAATATATACTTACCCACTCTTACTTTATTAAATATAGGCACGTGGGCCACACTTATGTCATTTTTTCTTTGAAATTTGTTCTTACTTCTTCTCCCCCACTTAGATTAGTCATAGACTCCTTCTTCATGATTAATTTCAATCACAGATAAAATATTAATAATTTCATATTATTTTATTAGTAAAATAATATTTTATTCCAAAATCCTCCACTTGACTTCTTGGGTTCCAAAATGTCTCTCTTGCCTCAGTTCACTTCTGAATCACCTTTTTAGCTCACTACTTCATCCTCGATAAAAATATTATTATTTAATTATCATTTCCCCATATGCGAAATATTTTATTCCAAATTATTATTTCGCTTGTCACTGTTCTTTATTACTTAAAGTTATGTCCATCGACCCTTTGTCTCATCGATAATATCGTATTGGCTCCTAATACGAGGGTACAGGGTGTTACAGTCTCCCCTACTCAAAAAGAATTCGTCCCTAAATTCATATCAGCATTGAGTTACAAATCTAATTCTATGATCGTATTTTGTTTCCTTCTTCATAGGGAATTTTGATTTATTCACCTCATTTACTTTCAGTTTGATTAGAATACTCTATGAGGATAAGGTATGTAACTTATATCTATTACTATCTTTGAATCAAAACAGTAGCACCCTTCAACCATTACTCTTTTTTATCACTAAATTCTAAAGTACGTTTCAACTCTTATTACTAACCTTAAACGTATCTCAA
>NW_018397270.1:627393-632442 GCF_002168275.2 Theobroma umbraticum
ATCAATTTTGATCACAATTCATACTTACTTATATATTCCTAATCACCATCTTTTTACTTCGTTTCTTGTCAAGCTTCTCGACATTCATTCCTGTCCATCTTTTTAACATTAGGAAAAGTTGAATCTTTCATCGTTCCTTCATATTTCATACTCATCTTGCATTTATGCAATTCCAATCTTCGTAATTTCTTCGTAAATTACACATTTGAATGTTCACATTTCTACATCATTCCTAAACCAATGAGATTTACATCATGCGGAAGGGCAATTCACTTACCAGTCTTTAACTTCAATTGTTTATCTTTCATTCACCAAAAAATTCTTTTCATTAGTTCCAGTTCTTCATATCTCAAACTATTATGTCATTATTAAGACTTAAAACTTTTTGATCATCATTAACGACATTAAATTTTATCTTTCTTGAACGATTCTCCGAAATACCCACATTATGGTACTATCACCATTTATTCTCCATCCATTGCACTATTGCCTATGGAGAGTCTAATATAACCATGTCATAGCACTTCATTACTTGTTACATCTCAATCATAGTAATTCACCTAGTATCACTTAACCACACTATAGATTCCATTTCTTGATTTCCTTTCTTTGACTATTACTTTAAAATTTCCTGACATTAACACAATTCAATTTCTGATGGTATCTCTTGTCATTGTTTCATCTACACAACTCATCAAACATATTGAGTTTAAATCTCAAATTACTAAAAATAATCTTTCACTTTAGTTGGTCACATAATCAACTCCACATGTATATATGCACACACATTTAAATGTCAACATTCCTCACCATGTGTAAGAATCCTCGTGTCAAATATGTTTGGGCTAAATTTCTCTTTATTCATTCCTACTGCCAAGATTCGATATCATATCCTTACAACATATGATTCCCTTTTTGCTTCTCTCAATTTCGACATTTGTAATTTACTTTTCCACTTTATTCCCTTAAGTCAAGTTTAATCCACCGACATTAGAGTATAATCAATTTGAGCTCACCCTTTGGATGTTTAAGGTACCATTTAATTTACATCTTACCATACTTTATCTCCATACAATTCATATAGATTCATCTTATGTCTATGCACAACTTCACATAATTTACAAACTTGTACTCTTTTCTTATCATTTCCAATTATAATCACAAGTTTCGTTATACCATGTATCCTTGCATTACAATGTCATTAATCACATTTCAATTGCCACATATCATTTTCATCCTATTACCATCCAGTATCTGTGTATGCTTTACATTCTCATTGATCCTCCAAGACTTATCTTTACTTGATCATTGCATCTTATGCAATACCACAATTCCTAGAAGTCACCATTATTTCTCAATTATCTTTCATACTTCCAACATATATTATATCTTTATATTTTTTATTTTACATTTTGATATTATCTAGTCACTCAGGACTTAGATTCATTGAGTCATGTGTACCTCATGCACTTTCAAATAATGAATTACTTATTGTTCATTAACCTTTCAAACACATTCGTCCCTAAGCATACACTTATTCTCCAAGAAATTTGAATGCATACTTATCGATTCATGCCTCAATTGATATTCATAAGTTTCTAGTATGCCACATAATTGGGCCTTGTCTTGTTACTAATCTTTTCCCTTCAACCATGTCAAGATAAGATTTACAAATCCTCATGACATTACTTTATATCAACTCATTTGCTATGCCAATCTAGTAATCCTTCATGCACAATTTCATCATTTGGTATTGGCATTACTTTATCAATGTCTCATACATTCTTTTAACTTTTCACTCACTCTTTTCTTGGCCTTTTAACAAGGCTTAATCTCTTGTCTCCTTTATTCCTTAGGATTTGACTTTAGATAACATGATGTTTATCTTAACACTTCACATTATAGCTTATCTCATTCTAGTTATCTCTAGAACTTTCAATTTCTCTTTTGCTTACATGTCAATATATATATGATAATAAAGAACTTGCCATTCATTCACCTAAACATTCTTCCAAATGCTTAAAACTCCATTTAAGAAATCCCCACATCAAAGTCAATAGTCATAATTGGCTTATAAATTCATCATCATGACACATTATTGAGCCAATCACTCTTTTGTTTTTAGCCATAAATCTATTAGAATCATAATATCCTCAACACTGCGGCACAGGGTAGTCAACATCGCGATGCTGTAGTTACTAGTTTCAGCACTGCAATGCTGCGACACTGTGGTTGCTGGAAATGAGGCAGCTTCTGCTCTGCAAAACTGAAGAGTCAGTGCTATGGCACAATGGTCATTGGAAATCCCTTTCCCAAGGAATTCTTCTACCTTGCTCATCATGTGCATTAAGGCAAGTCAATATTTCCAACCTTATATTATCTTTTAACTCATATCATCATTCAATAAGTCTCACCTTAAGACATTCTTTCCATATTTTGTAATAGATTCACAGTATATACAACTCCACATATCTAATTATTCACCATTTATAACATTCCACAATTCCTTGATTAACACCTTATGCTCACATTACAACTGATTCTAGAATTCATCTTTCTTGATTTCCATAATTACTTCCATTAGTATATGTTGTGTCAATTATCATTCTATATCATGGCACCATGTGCATCCATTCTACCATCAACCTTACTCCACAAGAAATAATTATATGATTTATACACTTCTACCAATCGTAATCCCATTCAATAATGCATGAAAAATTTCAAACACTCAACCAAATCATTAAATTAACTACTAGTTAATTTATTCAAACCACATGAAAATTAACCACGTCTCAAATTCTCCAAACATATAAATAACAATCATAATTTAGTTCAACTACATCAACATAGTCTCATAATCCTACTAATTCCCCTAAAACCATATGATTTCAAAAGAACTATTGTGTCTAGGCTCGTATTTGTTGACATATTCACTTCTGGATCGCCATCATCCTCTTGAGGATCCTCTTCATCCTCACCATTCTCACCTTGTTGTTCATTCACATAATCTTCCCTACTTACGGGTGCCGCACCTCTCTCACAACTAGGAGGAAAATCTCAAACAGTAAATACCTTTTCACCTTTTCCATGTCTTTTTTCCTAAGATCAATTCCATCATACGTCATCTTTTCAAGGATTCTCCAACTCTTAAATATTATTTCACTTCCCAGGGGAACCCATCCAATCGGAAAATGGGTTAGTTTGCTTTGTGGGCTTCCACACTCTTGCACGTAATGGCTCAGAGTAGTGGATTCCATCGATCCCATTTCAATACTAGGGGAACCTTTCCTTTTCTTCTCACTGTTTTTCATGTTGTGTCATAAGGGCACCTCAAAAATTTGTACACAAACATGCATTAATTCTTGACCTCTTACATATTGGAACAAAGGTAAGCTTCTAGATGAAATAGAGTTTATACAGCCTTCTACCCTTCATTCGTGTTGCACACCCACAATCCAAGGATAGGACTCTACACTAACTCCAACAACTCCACTGACAGGCATAGAAATTCCTAAGACTTACCTAAACTTAGAGCTCTGATACCAAGTCTATAATGACCGAATCCGTGATTGCTACCAACGTTCGAGACTTTTGAAAGAACCCGCCAAGTCCCGAACAAGCCTTATTAAGAACACTTATTAATTCTGTACTCGTTCCCCCATTTTGTGTAATTACTTTGAATCAAATAGTCCTTTGTAATATGATTTGAAAGCATAGTAATAATATATTGACTTAACTTTTACTCATCACA
This sequence comes from Theobroma umbraticum, assembly GCF_002168275.2. NCBI lineage: Eukaryota > Viridiplantae > Streptophyta > Magnoliopsida > Malvales > Malvaceae > Theobroma > Theobroma umbraticum. The sequence continues at coordinate 631,148 of NW_018397270.1, forward strand.
TTAGTAAGAATCCATTAAGGTCTATAATATCAAACTCCACAATTACAATGATACTATTTACATTTACATCATGCTATAAAGGATTTCGCCTCTAGTAGCGGAGTTACTTTGAACAAGGAGCTATGAAATGCCTTTACCTATCTGTTGTAGAAAATATGTGCCAATGCACGCACGCTAGGCCGATCACTATATGCAAAAAGCGAAATAAAGAGGTGAGTCTGATAGACTCAGTGATCATTAGCTCCGTGAGTAGGGTGTAGATGGGAAACAAGCATAAGACAGATAAATTTGAATGATAAAACTAGAATAAGAATAATAATCATAGAAAAATCAATTCATTAATAAAGTGTTTGAGCCTTGTAAAAGAAAATAAGGCCATAAAATCATAATGCATTATTTCACTTGGCAAAATGGTGCCAAAAACAAGTGTAGCAAAACAGAGCTCAATCATCGAAAGCATCACTTGCCATAAAAATAAGAATAACAGTATAAAAATGTGCATGCTCCTAAAATGCATGGCATGTAGGAAATCAAAGTGTACGGCCACGTAAACCATCTTATGTTCATCAAATAAGCACTGAAAGATTTTATTCAAACAAAAGGAGCTGCAAACAAATCTTAACTCTCCACCATGCAAACAAGTATGCGACGAAAACTCACAAGGCTATCGAGTATGTAAGTATCGTAATCACTCGTGGACCCATTTCAACGTAATAACATCTAGGAGCTCTACTCCACCGGATCCCCATAGCCATGACAGTCTCAACGATGTTGGCCGACATTGGAGAAATCAAGTAGTCGCAACCGCGCATCACAACTTGTGGCTTAACCACATATAATAGCCCATGGCCTTGCCACGTATAATCACAGACCATGGCCCCAGCCATGTCTAACAACCCGTCGGCGACCCAAAGGGTCTCTAGCTAGAGCTCACTTTTGAACAAGGGTCACACTTAATCGAAGTGACAGCCAACCTACTCTCGACACTCTCGATTTATCAAAGCTGTTTTCAAAACTAATCTAAGCTATCCAACACTTTTGCTTTAAATCATTTAAAAACAATGGTGAACAACCTTTTAAATAGCTTTTTGCATTAAAAGGCATGGTGCAAATATTTGTGTAAGATCGGACTAAAACCGGTGCTCAAAACTTACATTTTAAATCATTTAACAAATGTATTTTGCTATACACAACACACAAAAATACAAGGCACAAATTTTGATGCAAACATTATTAAAAGGCTTGTTTCCTGATTTCTAAAACTCTTGACACATATAGCTTATCTATAGATATAT
>NW_018397270.1:632452-644959 GCF_002168275.2 Theobroma umbraticum
TTCAAAACACTTGCATCCACAAATTTTTCATGATTTCTACCAGCTCATGCTTTTCACAATAGCAATATATAAATAATTGTAAATCCGTTTAAAAATTGCTAATCAAGGCTAACAGCTCATCCTATCCATAAATGCACTTGAGAAAAACCAGCAATGTTTAGTATGGAGATTTTAAAATAGGCACCCCTACTTACCTTACAATGGTGGGATATTACTTCGCCACTGATGTTTCCTCAAACACTCACTTTGTGCTTGTAACAATAACCCTTGCATCGTCAACTTCCTAACATCATTTCAATTCAATACCATCAATAAACTTTGCTGTCAATATATTCTACACTTATAATTCACACTTAAAAGACAACTGTTTACACTTAATCCTTAGCGTAAATTTTGATTTACATAATTTCGACAATTTGTTCATGACCTCCATGCTTACATCAATCTTTCCTAATGACATTTATCATGTTCAACCTATTGTTTTCATTCCATTAATCATGCATACAGCAGCAACTATAATTCAAATTTCAGCAAGCATCCTTTAAGATTATATGCACCATTATTTACATTTGCATGCTATCACTAACCATAACATCAATGTCCATTCATGTTATATCAACATTCTCAACATTTAAAATCTTTCTCAACAACACATATCCGCACATTACATTTTTCCAAGCTTTTAGCTAACATAATTGCTTTCTAACTGTATGTAAGACATCACATAAACTTTACACATTGCATGCCTTACCTTTGTGGTGGATTTAACCTTGCATGCAACCTTAATGTTCTTCCAATGTTCCACTCACCAAGCTGCCACCATTTGCACAATCATTTCCTCACAGTATTCAACTAACCGTAGGCCATAAAATATAGTGTTAAGCTTACCATTTTCCTTTCACTTGGCATCCACCATGCATCCACTGTTTTGAATGGCTTTCATTTCACCAAACTTTCTCCAATGAAGCCGATCTTTGCTGCCACATGACATCCCTCTTAGTCGTCAACCCTTTTGCGAAGATTGATCAAACTAAAATCAAAATCCTCACCTTTCCTTGCTTGAATTACAAAACTGAGCTTTACACCTCCATCCAAACTCCAGGGCTTCTCTTTTGAATGTTGGAGACTCCTTGGTTGCTAGAATAGCACAAAGCTACAAGATGACAGAGGAAATCTTAAGGTTTCTCTTGATCTAGTGGAAACCGAGCCTTTCCTTCCTTTCACTCTTTTCTTTCTCTTTATTTCTTCTTCTCGGGTGGAATCCTCTAAAACTTCTTTTCGTTTCTTCCCTTTTCCAAATAGCTGGCCCTCAAGTCTCTCCAAAGTCCTTCTCACCTTTCTCTTTCTTTCTTAAAACTTAACATTTATATGGCCACCCGATGGACCAATAACATTTCATGCACAAGTTTTTCCTTTGTTTTCATTTGGCCACTCCCATAAGCCAATCAAAATACATGCATTCTTATTCCTTCTATTTTATTTGGCAACCTTGCCATCCAATAGTGTTTCATGCCCCAACTTTGGTCCAATATCTATCCTCACTATACTCTCCCATTTAATCTCGCTTTATTATTTATTTCATTCACCACCATATTGCTCCAATCGCCTTTCATGCACAAACTTTATTTTATATTTTACTAAGTCATTCTTCAAACCATTCATGACACATGTATCTATGTCTCCCTTTCTTCATTTGGCTACTTAATACACTAATCTCTTTACATGTAAACATGTTTAAGCCTATCCTTCTTTTTTACTTCACATGATGGGGGCCCTACATGTTCCCCACTAACTTCCTTCTTTTTGCATGCCATCATTTGCATGTAATAGTGAATTTTATATGCACATCTTATTATTTTACATAATCTTACTCCCTTTGGTTAGTTAATGTCCACTTAGCTTCAAATATTTTAATTGCACATAAGTCCTCCATTTTTCTTATTTACCATTTATCCCACCAAACTTTTCATTCTTGCAATTTGGTCCTTCACTCATTTCTTTTCAATTCCAATTCCTTCTATCTTTCTTCTTTTGCACATGTACAAATAAAATATCTAATTTGTACTTGACCAAAATGTCACCATAATTTTTAACTATATACTTACCCGCTCTTACTTTATTAAATAAAGAAACATAGGCCCCACTTATGCCATTTTTTCTTCAAAATTTATTCTTACTTCTTCTCCCCCACTTAGATTAGTTATATACTTATTCTTCATGACTAATTTCAATCACAGATAAAATATTAATATTTTAATATTATTTTATTAATAAAATTTTATTTTAGTCCGAAACCCTCCCCTTGACTCTTTGGGTTCCAAAATGTCTCACCTATCCCGGTTCACTTCCGAATCGTCTTTTTAACTCACTAGGTTATCCTCGATAAAAATATTATTATTTAATTATCATTTCCTCCCGTGCAAAAAATTTTATTCTAAATTATTCCTTTCGCCTATCACCACTTTTTTGTACTTAAAGTTACATCCATCGACCCTCAATCTTGTCGATAAGATCGTATTGACTCCCATACGAGGGTATGAGGTGTTACAAGATCCAAGCAAGCCTCAATAAAAACCATATAACTCGAAGCCAAGGGATTCCATATTCAAATATTCACAAGAAAACCAAATATATTACATTATCTTTGGCATATAATTCATACAAGTATTTATAAGGCCATACATTGGCCATCCAAATGGGTTCATACATATTAACCTTTAATACACAATATAAAATGGCACTCAATGCCTACACACATTAACCATAGCGAAATACTTTAATTAACTTAGTGAAGTGACCAAAACGAAAAGCCTACCAGATGCCAAAATCGGTTTGTCGATGGATGACCTTTACCACACAGCTTTGTGACCTATTTATTTGCACATGGTATACAAATTGGTGAGTACTATAATACTTAGTGAGTGATGCAGATAAACAAAATCATATATGTTTATATAAATTACATATCTAAAATATATGTAGCTTTTGTGCAACTAGATGTTCTAGCAAGCATCTCCAAATACAGGGCAAATCATTATCACTAAATCTCCAATATGAGGGCATGTTATCATCCTTAATGTCTCTAAAGATTATCACACATATCATTAAGCGTACCTTCAAAATTGATCAAACCTATTCAAATCATTCTCCACGACATAATCTAGTTGCCGAAGTCTCACATCATAATCATATCACATTGATCTAAGCCTCTCCATGGCTATCTCATGCCATATGCAAATCAAATCAATGAGGGGTCAAATCATGCTCGGTAGCCCACCAACAGAGAATTAGATCACACACAAAGTGAAGCCGCTGGGGAAGAAACAGATCAAGCATGTGCAGAAGCAATAGGCAGAGAATAGATCACGTACAGTTTCGGAGCAACTGATGGAGAATCATATCATTGACCGGAGTAATCTCCCAACATCAACATCAAGCAGAGTGCTCTTAGATGAGTGGCATCAAAGCACTACAAGTGGGAATCACAGGCAAGATTAATGCAACCATCCCTACTTACCAACATCCCTACAAGCACACACAAAGTCACAAGGGGATAGAAATCCACTCAACCATAAATCAAATCAAAGTTTGAAATTCTTCCATCAAACAAAAATAGAAATCCACAAATAAAGGCATCATGCCTTTACCATTGACAATTTCCTTATCTAACCTCAATTCTCATTTATTGAGCTTCAATCATCTTAAGCTCGGTTAAATTTTAAGTGCCTCTAAGTCTCCAAGGCATCATTCACTCAAATAATCTCAATATATCATTTGCTTAGGGTAATCTACTCCTAGGAGTTTATCATAGCCTCTAGACATTCTAGTCTAGGCACACACATAGTGTAGGCCACCCATGTGGCTCATATCGCATCACACAAACACATAATTCATATTTTTGGTTCTCTAGCCTAAGCATCTACATCTACGCATTCATAAAATATATACATATACATACATACACACATTCTAATACCATGGTAGCGCCTTCTCAAGGCATCATGCATCATATGCATTTTAATTCAAAACCCACTAACAGTGACAATAGGAGGCACTCCCAACCAAGCTCTAATCCTTAGCCTTCAATCATTCTTTAGTTCATCAATGAGTTGATTTGACTCTATTTTCCCCTTCAAATACATTAAAATATTAAAAGTATTAATTATTCCTAGCTTTCGAAAAATGCCAACCTTCACATAATTAACTAAATCTTAATAGTCCAACTATTTAATCTTAAATCCTATATAAATGAGCTAAACCAATGCCTTAGAAGTTAGATTGCATGAGTCTTAACTCCCAAATTCCTCAATCCAAGCCAAAAGGAAAAATTACCATATCTTGAGAAAATCAAATTTCTTAGCATTTAACCTATTAAATTGAAAAATAATGGGTGAAAACGCTAAATCTTACCTCTAGAATGGTTTCCCAAGCTCTATATAGCCTCAAATCACTTCAAAAATCCATTTAGGGCCTTAAGGTTTCAAGTTTGTAGAGAGAGAAAAAGCTAAGAAAAAGTTAAGGCAAAATTACCCGAAATTCCTTTTTATTTTTGCCTTTCATCTCTGATGTCTTAATACATTTGGCAATGTATCGATAAATTTGCCCTAATTTCAAATGAATGTATCCATACATTACCTTAATGTATCGATACATTTCATGCAGAATGCTTCTTGCCCAAACATGTATTGATACACGTGGGAAATGTATCGATACTTTTCCCCCCTAGGTCTTCTCTACTTCAAATGTATCAATACATTTAGACAATGCATCGATACATGTTCATTTTTGGCCAAATTTGTTGATACATTCTCAAATGTATCGATAAAATATTCTTCCAAGGGTCTTTGTTGTTCATCCTATCATGAATGTATCGATACATTGGGGTATGTATCAATACTTTCACCCCTGTAGGCAATTCTAAGGTTCCCAAAACCTCCAAAAATCTTAGTTTAACACTATAATATTATTCCTAATTGATATCACACCCCAAATCATTCATTTAGCTCAATCTCATACATATAAATTCACAAACATAACATCAAACCTTGATCAAAACCTCAAACTAAGGGATTTATCACATATTTTCTCAAAATTTTTCCTAGGTGTTAATATATACACTCTTAAATACTAGGCATACATATCATATCATCAAAGTCCTCAAGACTCCACATATTTCATATATCGTTCTCAATTTACATAAAAAATTAGGCATGTTACACAAAGCTACAAGCATGATTTGTTGAGTTACTTCAATGGCATGATTTAGTAGTACTTTATAAATCAAAAATGAGTTTGTGATTGATCTCAAGTTTTTTAAAAGAGTTTTCAAACTTATATGGGTGTGTGTGTGTAAATATCTTGCTACGTATTAGTTAAAAAATAGAGGACAAGTCCTTTCAATCAATTTAAACTAAACCACCATTTCAATGAGATATGTATGAAATGCTTGTATGCTAAGTTGCTATGGTATGTGATAATGGTTCCATATACCAAATGAGACAAAAATGAGCTCAAGCTATATTCTATGTTTTTATTTTATATTATGATGATTCCATATATCATATGAGATAAGAATGAGCACATGAAGTATACTATGTTGTTATTATATGTGATGATGATTCCACATACTAGATGAGATAAGTATGAGTACATGATTAAATGCTATATACATGATGATGATACATAATATGATGAATAGAAAGAATTAGTATAATTATTTTTGCTAGACATAGAGAACATTGCTAGCATAACCCAAGGGTAATCTGGGTTTTACCATTACCACAATTATGGAATGGAGAGAGGCGTTGATTCCACACCAAGAGTAAGGAAGTGATTCCACTCTTATGATGCACCAAAGTTGTCCAAGTGTGATAATGACTGAACCATTGCTTACAGATGTCCAAGCATGATAAGGACTAAACAATCCCTATGAGCTGTCCAAGGATGATGGGGACTAAACTATCATCAAATTGCTAAGCCTTAAAATATATTTTGATTGATGTATGAGATGCATAAATGATCTAATGTGTATTATGCCAGAATAGCTAAGAAATGAGGTTTCTTAGCTAAATATGTTTGCTAGTTAAAACGTAGGAAAGATCTCGAGCTTAAAAGGTCAAATGAAATTGATATGAACTAAAAACAACCCAATTTCTAGGTTAATATGAGTAAGGTATCGAGACAAAAGGAAGAAGTATCGATACTTGAGGAACAGAATGCTAGAAAAGCATTCCATATAGGAGGTCTCGATACTTTTGGAGGAGGTATTGAGAACTCACATGTAAGTCTCAATACCTCCCCAAAGGTATCAAGACGTCAATTGCAAAGTGAAGTTCTCAAGCCTTTTTTGATGTGATTTCAACAGTTTCACTCTTAAACTTGGTTTTAAAGGTTTACATGACTCTAAATGACTTTTAGAGGTATTCAAAGAATTGATTTTAAGCTATGGTTCAAATTTAAGGAATTTAGTGTTCACCTTGAACTGGTTTTAAAGTGTGTTCAAAGGATGACTTATTTCTACTCACAAGGTTTGATAAATGAATATTCAAAGCTCATGCATGCATATTATTTAAAAATTATATTTGTGCAAAAACTCTAAACCCTTGACTTACCCTCTTCTCGTATCCACTTATAGAGTCTCTGTGACCCGCACGTTAGTTGCTCATATTTTTGTTGCAGATCAGTGATAACTCTTTCACTAGCAACTAGTGTCATGGAGACATAAACTATTCTTCTTCTTTTGGTAGGTGATCTAGTACCCACGTGCAACTAAGAAGTCGTGTTATGTTTCGCTAGTGAGTCAAACTTTTTTTATGCTTATGTAATGGATATTGAACATGTTATGGATTTTTAGCCTTCATGGCACTGTGCATATTTTATTAATTTATTTTCTCATCGTCAAGGCCCCAGATGAGCATCGAGGTGCCAAACATGTTTAAAGATATGATTTCTAAAGTATGCTTTGAAATACTATAATATTTGCATGTGAACGTTCCCACACATGTTATGAGGGATCATTCCATAATGGTGTTTAGGCACAATAAATAAGTAACATGATTTAAGAGATGAATGTTTAATGCTTTGCATGATTGTATGATTAATGAATGAATAAAAGAGGTTTGCTTAGGTCTAATAAGCTCTACCCATTTAAGTCCTTGCGTCGGTCATAGACCCCCAGAAACAAGTTATGACACTTTACGTGGTCCATCAATCATTAATGTGATACAATCATATTCAAATAAAGTAGTAAAAGAAAAAGAATACTATAACAATAGTTAAGACATTCTTGCTTCATAATAAAAGGATTGAAAATTGTATCATAAAAATTCTACATAATCCCATGCAAAATTATGAAAAATATTCCTAAAACTATATAGCATACCAAATAACAAAAATATCCTTGGAACTACATGACAGGTTAAATGGCTAAACAACCTCGATCAACACAACATATTAAATGATGAAAATACCTTTTGAAACTACATGATATACCAAAATTATTCTTAAAACTATATGGCATAGCATAAACATACGTAAAATTCTAGTATAGCATAATCATTCTTAAAATTATATCGATAACATAGGCATTTCCATAACTATATGGTACAGCATAGCCATTTCTAAAACTTTATGACATACTTTATCATATAAACATTATTATAACATGAACATGATGTTTTTACATAAATTTTCTATATGGAATACTTTATTGTGATAATCTTACATGTCTATATGACATACCAGTATCGTCATTACAATAGTCCTATTTCAACATGTTATTGTTACACCCCGTACCCTCATATAAAAGCCAATAAGACCTAATTGATAAGATGAAGGGTCAATTGACGTAAGTTTAAATGCCAAAGAGCAGTAATGGGTGAAAAGAATATTTTAAAATAAAATATTATTTTATTAATAAAATAATATTAAAATATTAATATTTTATCAATTGTTGAAATTAGTCATAAAGGAGGACTATATGACTAGTCTAAGGGGGAAGAAAAAGTAAGAAAGAATTTTGAAGATAAACGATGTTAGTGGGGCTTACATGTCCTTATTAAATAAAACTAGAGCAAGTAAGTATATATTTAAATATTTAGGTGACACCTTGGTGAAGTATAAATTTTATATTTTATTTGTACAAGTGTAAAGGAAAGAAAATAGAAGGAAATTGAAATTGAAGAAATGTTGGAAGGACCAAATTGTAAAGGATGAAAAATTAGAAGGTCGAATGGTAAATAAAGAAAAGTTAGAGGACTTGTGTGCAATTTCAATATTTGATGTTAAATGGAAAATAACTAACCAAGGAAAGTTAAATTATGTGGAATAATGAGATGTGCATATGAATTCACTATTACATGCAAATCATAGCATGCAAAAAGGAGAAAGTTAGTGGGGAACATGTAAGACCCCCACCATGTGAAGTAAAAGGAAGAATTAAAATAAATCCCATTGCATGTAATGAGATTGGTGCGTTAAGTGGCCAAATGAGGAAGGAGAAATGTAGGATGGATGTGACTTGAATGGCTTAATGAATGACTAAATAAAATACAAAATAAAGTTGATGCATGAAAGGTGATTGGAGGAATAAGGTGGTGCATGAAATAAAGAATAAAGGAAGAAAAGATGGGATAGTGAAGGTGGCAGCGAGAAGCTAAGAAAGATAGATTATGAGTCAATGAATAAGGAAGGAAATTGGTGCTTGAAATTTGAGTGGTGGATGAATTAGCTCAATGGGAGATAAAGAATAAATAAGAAAATGAAATGTGAGGAAAAGGCTTAGAAAAACCGAACCTTTGAGAAAAGAAAGAAAAAATTGACTTGGAAGCAAAAAATGAAAGGAGAAAGAAGAAAGAAAAAAAGAGAAAAGAGAAGGAAGAAAGGAGAAAAGCAAAAAAGGAGGTTCAGCTTTGGAGGAATTAGAGAAAAACTGAGAGGTTTTTCCTCCCACACACGCCATTATTGGAGCGAAGGAAGACATTAGTGGCTCAACTTAGAGATTCCTAAGGAAGGTAAAAATTACCATTTTGTTTGAATGCATGCCTTGTAAACCTATTATAATGTGAGATTTTGCTTGTAGTAGCAAGAATCTTCAAGGATTCTAGAACCGGATGCAAGCATGTAGGTGGATCTTGGAATGCAAGTTGATTTTGAGCTAGACAAGTAATGGGTAAGTGTTTTAATCTCGAAATCACAAGTAGAAATGAGATGTGTATTAATTATTTATGTGTGTGGCAGCAATAGTGACTGAGGATGCGAGGAAATTATGAATTATATATGGAATTCAAGCTAAAATCGAGAGGTAAGCATGCAATGTGAGTACATTATGTTGTGTTGGCCATGGTCGGTTGAAAGTATGTGGATTGCATGTTAAATGATTATGAATAATGTTGATGAAAATATGAAATTAGGTTAAAGATTCATTGAGTGAAGTGCTACAATACATGTGTATAACTAAGTATATTGAGTTTGAATTGTTGTTAGGAAGTGTATAAGTAACGAAAGCTTATCGTGGCAGTGTGTTGGAGGAGGCAACGGGTGACTGGCGAGTAAGATTAGCTAGAGATACACTCGAACCAATAGCGATGTAGTGTCCTACTATTGTGAGGTACGTAGGAGGTGTCTATTTAAAAAAGTTTCCGTAATATATATATAGAATCATGTTTTATATACTACTATATGTGAAAGATTTATAAACTGTTATTGTAAAAGGCATGAGTCGGTAGAAATGTTAGGCAATAGTGGATGCCAAGATGATTGAAATTGTTTTGGATATATATATATATATAAGTTATATATGTAAAGGGTTTTAAAAATCGAGAAACAAGCTCTTTAACATAGATTATGTCAAAAAGTGCCTTATTGTTGTGATGTGCATTCATGAATAAATTACATGTTCACCATGCTCATTTGATATTCAAACCTCATGCAAAGGTTTTATATTCTAGAGTTTTACAAAAAGGTTTAATCATGTTACCATGGATGGTATTTTGGAAATGGATTTGAAATAAGCTTTTGAGAACCCAACTTAATTTTTAAAAGGTTTTATCAAACTGAGAGATTTAAGAATAGGTCGAATGTGACATCGAGATAGTGTGATCCTTGTGCACAAATGAGCTCTAGCTAGAGAAACTTTTGGTTGGCAACAGGTTGTTAGATGTGGTTGAGGTGACAACCTATGATATATATACATGGCAAGGCCACGAGATGATATACGTGGCTAGGCCACAAGTTGTTATATGTAGTTACGACCACCTGATTTATCCGATGTCAACCAACATCATCGAGACTACCATGGCTGTGGGAATTTGGTGGAGGAGGACCACCCAGATTGTTACTTCATGGAAGCGAGTCCACGAGTTGATTACTACGATTACTTACTCAAAAGTGATATCTCTTTGGGTTTTCAAGCATGTATTCTTTTGCACAGTAAGAATTATAAGTTTTTCTATAGCTCCCTTAATTATACTATGACCTTATATTTAATTGCTTGAGGATAAGGTAATTACGAATTTATGTATAAGCTTTGATAATGCTTGATTTCACGAGAGCATGTGTGTTATATTAAATTGATTCGAGTTAAGCTGTTAAATGATTTTTGAGGGTAGCAACCTCTCAGTTGCATTGATTTTGATACATTTATTGTTAAAGGATTATGTTGCACTAAAATTATTGGTCTGTCATGTAAGGCACAAATCCCCTTTTAAGCTAAGTTGTTTAAATATACTCTTATGTTTTAGTATCCAAATTTTTTGTCCTTGGCTTGTTTTCCAACTACCCCTTACTCACGGAGTTGATGATCACTAAGTCCATGAGACTCACCCTCCTTATCTTCCTTTTTGTAGATAAGTGATCAACTGAAGTGTATTGCCTTGGCATTTTGGATTCGCTGCAATGTAGGTAATGTTATCTCTTAGACTTCTACTCTGAGTCACTCTGCTGCATAAGGGTCGTGTTGTGTAACACAGTTAGACTAATAAAAATTATCAGTTTATCGGATTATCTCGTTAAAAACCTTAAGGTTGTGTAATGAATACTAAATGAAATGTTAAAATTATCTTGATGTTAACTAGATTTGGATATCCTTATTTAATTACTACACCTTAAGTATGGTTTTTATCTGGTTCAAGTGGATCATTTTAATAAAATCCAAATTGATTTATATACGCATTTGAATGATTAGTTTAAATTGACAAGAATCTTAATTAAGGCTTGTTCGGGATTTGGCAAGTTCACCCGTAAGTCCCGGATGCCGGTAACGATCAGGTAGAAGGTCGTTATAGACTTGGTATTAGAGCCCTAGGTTTAGTCAAGTCCTATGAATTTCCATGTCAAGTAACGGAGTAGTGGGGTCGACGTAGTGTCTTACTTATAGTTAGTGATTGCAACACTGATTATAGGTAGGAGGTTGCGTAGAATTCTTTACACATCTTAGAAAACTACCTTGTGTAATTATAAGAGATGACTAAGTAATGAGCATTGATTGCCGATGTCCAAGTTTGAGACGCCACCTCAAACTCGAGCATCTTTGATGGCTACTAGTGAGCTAACGCACCTAAAGGAACAAATGAGCAATTACGGGTTTCTGCCTCTCGAAGTAGAGGTCGTGCTAGAACAAGGGGGAGGAGGAGTTCCCGATGTTCGAGTGATCAAAGAAATGCTAGTGCGAACAGCACTGGGGCTAGTGGACCTACTGTGGAAAGCGCTACTTTGGATGAGTTAGCTACCGGATTGCAAAACTTAACCTAGCAGTTTACAAAATTTACTAGGCACTATGCTGGTTCGATTGAAGAGTATATGGGTTCAAGTACATAGGATCCAGATTACAACCCAAATATGAATATGATAGATGAGAAAAGACCAAATAAGGAAGGACCAGATGCAAAGGACGAGGATGATTCGAATAATGATGAAGGGGATGAATTGGTTTTGTTGTCTACATTTATAAAGTTAAAACCTCCTACATTCACTAGTTCCACAGTGGAAGAGGACCCACAGATTTTTGGACACTATGAAAAGGATTTGTCGCATTTTAAGAGCTTCAAGCACGAGGTCAGTAACATCGGCTAGTTTCTATTTGGAGGATGTGGCACAGTTTTGGATAATATCGTTCATGTGGGGTAGACCTAGTAATGCTTATCCACTTGGTTAGAAGGAGTTTGATAAAGCCTTAATGGATAGATTTATGCCTCGTAGTGTGCGAGTAGCTAAGGCTAGAGAGTTTGAGGCTTTGAAACAAACACCAAGAATGATAGTATCTGAGTGTGACGTGCAGTTTACGCAATTGTCTAGGTACACCGCATATCTTGTATCTTCTGAATAAATGAGAGTAAATCAGTTTGTGGCTGAACTATCTAAGTATTTATTTAGAAATGTTGCTCCGCAGAGGTTTGACTTGTTGGGGATTTAAATCATACTAAGATAGCTCATATGCTGCAGAATATTATTAAAACTTAAATCCCCAAAGCCATGGATCACTTGAATTGAAACTAATCTAGAAAAACCACA
>NW_018397270.1:644969-645106 GCF_002168275.2 Theobroma umbraticum
TGACATACTTGATAGTCTGCTTTCTTTGGTGGAGTCCTCTTTGGCTTTTGGTTTTAACTTTTGTACACCAACTAGGACTTATCAAATCATAGCAGTACAGTTGTCTTGCCTCTAATGGTGATCCACACAGTGATTTG
>NW_018397270.1:645116-645755 GCF_002168275.2 Theobroma umbraticum
TTCACTAAGAGTGTGTGAATCCCTAAACCGAAGTTTGTGCTAGCAAACTCTCAACCTTTTGAGCTCTTTTGTGTTTCTTTTTTTTGGTTGTGATCCTATCTCAACACATGAGATCATAAAATAGAACTCTTCTCCATCTTCAAGAGGCGGTTAAGGGATTCTTTTATAGAGTGAATTGACCTACTTTGTATCCAACAAGGATTATAAAATGTCTTAGGCTAATTAAGCCTTTATGTAATACTCCATCAGATCATATTTGATTTAGCACAATACTTAATTGGATCAAGCCTCTATAAAATCAAGTAGATCACATCCAATTGAACTCAAATTAATTTTGACAATTCACCTTATGTGTATGACCCATTAGGTTCTCAATATGTTGACAATAAATATAAATTAATTCAATTAAGAATTTATATTTATGACATCTAGCAATACTTCATGACCACCCAAATGTTAGGAGAGTCAATATGATTTGACTAACCTTTCAGTGTACAGTACCTTAGTGTAATTCAATCCTTTCATCATATATCCCAAATAGATAGAAAGCCTGGCTCGGTGTCTACTTTCCAACTTATCCATATTAGTCTTGTATTTTTTATATTGACCTATCAAGATTGCCTTGGCCAAGGACTTTTA
>NW_018397270.1:645765-651676 GCF_002168275.2 Theobroma umbraticum
GCTAGGAACAAATGAGATATGTCCCCTTCAAATCACTTGGGGTAATGAATCCTCTCTAGACTACTCATTCATCTTTGTATGCTTCATTCCATGCCCAAAAGCACCCTATTTAAGCATCTAATCATCTCCAGACTCGTAGAGGTGAAATCAAAGCATGACAATTCACATACAAGATAACCTGGTATCACAAGTCTAAGGATTACTTACACTACTGACACATGAGAGTATTTTCATAGACACTTAAGTGAAATACCAAATGAAACTCTCATAGCGGGTCATGTTCAGTGAACTTGTTCCATAACAAGCACCCACATACAATCCCCAAGTATCTCACATACTTCAATCTATGAGATCAATTGCTTACTTCTAAAGTAAAGAGGCTTAGCATGTACTAGCCTTTGACCATTGTCAATGCCCTTATTCTTGACAATACAATGACTAGGAACATATTTAAGAACAAGACTTTGATGCATAAGAATCTCATAATTATAACATTTATAATTTCTTTGCAAGGCCATTATGTTCCAAGGACTTTATCTACATAAGTCTCTCATAACTCTTTATAAATAAACTCATGGATAAAGAAATACCTCATACATTATAAAAATATCCATAATATATTTAACATGAAATATGACTAATTATTGTAGTGTTTTACAAGCACAAAATTGATTGGCTTGCAGGGCTTACACTAGCATGACTTATATTTCGATGTAGTGGATTGTGCTCGATTAAAACTAAAGGACAGACTAGTCAAAGGAACACTAGTCGAGAAACTACTTTTTAAAGGTCAAGTAAGCCTAGTCGAAGGGATACTATTCAGAACAGAGGACCAGTGTCAACTAGGTCTCAAGGGTCAAAGAAAAACCCTAGTTTAGTAGTCCACTTTGACGTGGAAATTTCTCGAGAACAAATAATCGCCAAGGACCTAGTAATGAAATGACTAGCCTTAACAGCTAACAAATGAGCCAAAGGAATCCTTATTGTGTACGATGTGGTACTACGCATGTGGGGCCATGTGTTCAATTGTATGACGTATGTTTTAATTATGGTCAAGTGGGACATATGCGAAGAGACTGCCCTTGTGATGGGAAACCATAAGGAACTAGTCATGGGTTTGTTCAACCAGCATCCGTAGTAGCATTTGTAGTTTCACCTCCAACTAGGAGAGGTTGACTTGATAAAGGTAAAGAAATAGCTTCTACCTCCCGATCTTAACCTACTGAGTCAGTATCTTAGGGTACTTCCAAAAGATGATAAGCGAGGGTGTTTGATATAGGTCGACAAGGTGCGCCTGCTTCTAACGATGTGGTGATTGGTACTCTTTTAATCAGTGGTTTTGAAGCATTGGTATTTTTGGATCCTAGAGCTACCCATTCTTGTGTTTCCTCGAATTTTGCGTCAAAATTGAATAGACCTTATGAAATAATGGTAGATCTATTGGTAGTGATCACTCCTTTAAAAGAAATTTATATAGCAAAGTTCGTCAATAAGTTTTGTGTAGTTCAAATTGACCATTGGGAGACATTGGTGGATTTGGTGTCATTGATGACATTAGGATTCGACACAATATTAGGGATGGATTGGTTATATGATTGTTACGCCAATGTCGATTGTCACTACAAATATGTAGAATTTAAGTTTCTTGGAGAAGTTCCCTTTATTATTTGTGGACATAGGAATTCGTGCAATAAGGGAATATTAACGAGAGTCACTAAAGTGGAAATAGGAAAGAATTATTTGGCATGCGTAGCAATTAAGGAAGATGTGTTAATAAAGGAAGAGGTTTCGGATATTAAAATGGTGCCAATAGTTAACGAATTTGAAGATGTATTTTTGAAGGAATTGCCAGAGTTGCCCCTAAAAAAATGTTAAGTTTTGCATTAATTTGATTCCTGGCATGGATCCAATATCCGAATCGCACCGATAAAAATACGGGCTATTGCAAGAACAATTGCAAGAGTTAGGGGAAAAAGGATTTATTCATCCGAAGTACTTCACCTTGGGGAGCTCCAGTACTATTTGTAAAGAAAAAGGATGGAAGTTTAAGGTTATGTGTGGATTGTCGAAAGTTAAATCGTGACTATTAAGAACAAATACCCACTTCCCAGGATTGATGATTTATTCAACCAATTGCAAGGGGCACGATATTTTTTAAAAATTGACTTGTGTTCTAGGTATCATCATTAAGAATTCGGGAGGAAGATCTACCAAAGACTGCATTTCGTACAAGGTACCGGCATTTTGAGTTTTTAGTCATGTCATTTGGTTGAACTAATGCTCTCATCGCTTTTATGGATTTAATGAATGGAGTGTTTTCAGCTTATTTGGATAGATTTTTTATAGTGTTTATAGATGATATCCTGGTTTAATCTCGAAGCCCTTAAGAACATGCACAACATTTACATATGGTGTTGCAGACACTTCGAGAACATGAATTGTATGCAAAGTTCTCTAAGTGCGCTTTTTAGTTAGAGAGTGTTAGCTTTCTCGGACATGTGATATCGAAGGAAGAGATTAGTGTGGATCTACAGAAGTTGGCATCGATTCAAACTTACTTAAGACCAAGTACGATTACTGAGGTTCAGAGTTTTCTTGGATTGGTCGGGCATCATCATCCATTTGTGTAGGATTTCTCTAAAATTACAATGCCATTGACTAAATTGACTCAAAAGGGAGCTAAGTTTGAATGGACATATGAATGTGAAGATAGTTTCTTATGACTAAAAGAGTGTTTGATTTCGACACCAATTTTAAATTTACTGAATGGTCTCGATGGTTATGTTGTGTATTGTGATGCATCAAGAGTTGGATTAAGATGTGTGTTGATGTAAAATGGTAGAGTTATCGCATACGCCTCAAGGCAACTCAAGAGGCACAAGCAAAACTATCCTACCCAGGACTTGAAAACGGTAACAATAGTATTTGCATTAAAGATTTGGCATCATTATCTATACAGAGAAAGCTTTGAAATATATACTAATCACAAAAGTTCAAAGTATATATGTCAACAACGTGATCTCAATTTAAGGCAATGTCGATGGATTGTATTGCTTAAAGGTTATGATTGTACCATTTAATATCAACCTGGTTAGGCAAATGTGGTAGCTAATGATCTGAGTCGAAAGTCTATAGGGAGTTTGGCATATTTGTTTGTCGAACAAAGGAGTATAGTGCGTGGATGGCAAAGCTTAGACAATATGGGGATCAAGATCAATATTGATGGGCCTAGTGCCTTTATTACTAATTTTCGAGTATCACCAATGATCTTGGATCGAATTCGCAGTACCTAAGATCAAGATGAATTCGTGAAGAAAACCTTGGGATTTGAAGAGCTAGATCAAAAATTTTTGTATGGAGACAATGATTGTTGAAGTATGAATCCCGAACATATGTGTTGGATCGAGATAATTTGAGAGAAGAGATTTTAGAGGAAGCTCACATTATTGCCTACATTATACATCTAGGAGCCACCAAGATGTATCACGATCTGAAAATGGTTTATTGGTGGCCAGGCATGAAGTAAGATGTAGCTAAATACGTGGCCAGGTGCCTAACTTGACAGCAAGTAAAGGTTGAACATGGGAAACACCCAGGTTTGTTGCAACCCCTGTCGATTCTCGAATGGAAATGGGAACATGTGGCTATGGATTTCATGACTAGATTACTCAGTGTTAGAGAAGGTATGATTTAATTTGGGTAATTGTGGATTGGTTGACCAAATCTGCTAATTTTATTTTGATGAATACTAGTTATGAGTCAGCTAAATATGCCCAGGTTTACATTGATTGTATCATGCAATTGCTTGGAGTTCTCATGACCATAGTATCTAATCAAAGGCCTCAATTTACTAATAAATTTTGGAAAAGTTTACATGAAGCTTTAGGCACTCATTTAGATTTCAGTGCTATATATCATCCATAAACAGATGGTCAGTCAGAGCGTGTGATACAAATGCTTGAAGACATGCTAAGGTCAATAGTATTGGATTTAGGAACCATGTGGAATCAACAGTTATCTTTGGTGAAATTCGCATATAATAATAGCTATCAAGCTAGTATTGGAATGGCTCCTTTTGAAGCACTGTACGGATGAAAGTGCAGATCACCCAGTGGATGGTTTGAAATGGGAGAAAGGAAATTATTAGGTCCTGATTTGGTGCAACAAGCAACCGAAGTGGTGAGTTTGGTGAGGGAGCGTCTAAAAGCGGCACAAAGTAGATAGAAGTCTTATGCAGATAATAAACATCGTCCTTTGGAGTTTCAAGTGGGAGATTTTGTATTTTTGAAGGTATCTCCACTGAAATGAAGTAAAAGGTTTAGAAAGAAAGGGGCGTTGAGCCCAAGATATATTGGACCTTTTAGGATCTTGGAACGAATTAGATTAACAACATATCAACTAGCCTTACAGATGGAGTTAGCTTGTGTGAATCCCACTTTTCATGTGTCTATGCTGAGAAAGTATGTTAAGGACCCGACACATGTTATATGTTATGATTTAGTTCCTCCAAATGAAGGGTTAACTTTTGAATAACAACCAGTAGCAATACCCACATCTTTTTCAAGATTAAGGTATGCTCTACCAACCCACTCTATTTAAATTTGAGGATGAATTTGTTTTAAGTGGGGGAGACTGTAACACCTTATATCTTCATATAGAAGCCAATAAAACCTAATCGATAAGACGAAAGGTCAATTGATGTAAGTTTACGTACCAAAGAGCGATGATGGGTGAAAAGAATATTTTAAAATAAAATATTACTTTATTAATAAAATAATATAAAAATATTAATATTTGATTGATTGTTGAAATTAGTCATGAAGGAGGACTATATGACTAGTCTAAGTGGGGAAGAAGAAGCAAGAAAGAATTTTGAAGAAAAACGACGTTATGGGACCCGCGTGTCTTTATTAAATAAAACTAGAGTGGGTAAGTATATATTTAAATATTTTGAAGGCACCTTGGTGAAGTGAAAATTTTATATTTTATTTGTACAAGTATAAAGGAAGGAAAATAGAAGAAAATTGGAATTGAAGAAATGTTGGAAGGACCAAATTGTAAAAGATAAAAAGATTAGAGGGCTGAATGGTAAATAATGAAAAGTTAAAGGACTTATGTGTAATTTCAATATTTGATGTTAAATGGAAAATAATTAACCAAGGGAAGTTAAATTATGTGGAATAATGGGATGTGCATGTAAATTCACTATTACATGCAAATCATAGCATGCAAAGAGGAAAAAGTTAGTGGAGAACATGTAGGACCCCACCATGTGAAGTAAAAAGAAGAATAAAAATAAATCCCATTGAATGTAATAAGATTGGTCCATTAGGTAGCCAAATGAGGAAGGAGAAATGTGAGATGCATGTGACTTGAATGGCTTAATGAATGACTAAATAATATACAAAATAAAGTTGATGCATGAAAGGTGATTCGAGGAATAAGGCGGTGCATGAAATAAATAATAAAGGAAGAAAAGATGGGATAGTGAAAGTGACGAATGGAGAAGTTAAGTGCTGGGAGGAAAAACAAGAGAGTTTTTTATTCTCAACTATAAAAAAACTATTTACAGCAACCTATATATATATGTATATATCCATGTTAACCTTAAAACAGCCCTAAAACAAGAAGTTATCACAAATATAGAAAGCAGAATATTAAGCCCTAATAGTCAGACACAAAAATGCAATAATTCTTAAAATTATTCCTAAAAGATCTCTACCAAACACCAGTCAACACTCCCCCTCAACTTGGTGTATAGATGTCACACATGCCTAACTTGCAAACTAAAGTATGAAATGGTCTACTACTAAGTCCCTCAATAAACACATCAACTAGTTTTTTTTCTGAGGTCACAGAGAAACCTTCAAAAAACCATCTGTTATTTTTTCTTTTATGAAATGCCGGTCAA
>NW_018397270.1:651696-652962 GCF_002168275.2 Theobroma umbraticum
TCATGTTGAACTAGATTGTCAGCTATACTAATAGTAGCCTTGTTATCACAAAACAAGGATAGACATTTCCCTTCTAATAATCGCAATTCTTTCATTACTTTCTGCAGCCATAGTAATTCACAAACACCTTGTGCCATAGCTCTATATTTTTCTTTTGCATTTGACTAAGCTACCACATTTTATTTTTTGCTCCTCTAAGTAACTAGATTTCCACCTATAAATGTGCAATAACCAGATGTTGACCTCCTATCATTAGGTGGTCCAGCCCAATCTGCACTTGTAAAGCTTCTATCTTTAAGAGACCATATTTAGAGAAGAGCAGTCCTTTTCTAGGTGCAAATTTTAGGTATCTTAAAATGCCAAAAACAACCTCTATATGAGAATCTCGAGGGCCATGCATATATTGACTTACCAAACTTACGACATAGGCTATGTCTGCTCTGGTGTGTGAAAGATAGATCAATCTCCCAACCAAACTTTGATATTGGCCTAAATCAACTGACTCACCAACTCTTACTTGTAATTTGTGATTAGCTTCAATAGGAGAGTCTACAGGTTTACATCCCAACATACCAATTTCTTCAAGAAGATCCAAAATATATTCCTTTAAGAAATAAAGATTCCTTTATCAGATCTAGCAATCTCTATTCCAAGGCAATATCGCAACTTACCCAAATCCTTAATCTCAAACTCCTGAGCTAAAAGTTTTCTGAGTCGAGCAATCTCCTCCTTATCATCCCCAATCACAACTATACCATCAACATAAACAATAAGTATGTAATCTTACCATTACAGTGTTTAATAAACAAAGTATGATCAGTATTGCTTTAATGATATCTAAATGAGATCATGGCCTTGCAGAACCTATCAAACCATGCCTTGGGTGATTGCTTCAAACCATATAATGCTTTCTTTAATCTACAAACCTTCCCTTTAGTCTTCTCATCATCAAATCTTAAAGGAATTTCCATACACACCTCTTTTCCAAGTCTCCATGTAAGAAGGCATTCTTGACATGAAACTACTATAGGTCCCAAATCAAGGTTAGCTGCACATAATAACATGATTCTCATAGTATTCATTTTTGCAATAGGAGCAAACATCTCTTGATAGTCCACCCCATAAGTCCAGGTGAAGCCCTTTGCCACTAATCTAGCTTTGTACCTGTAACGACTTCTTCCCTCGATCGCTACCAGCGTTCGAGACTTGTGAGTGAACCCACCAAATCCCAAACAAGCCTTAGTTAAACCTCCAAGCAATTTAAAC
>NW_018397270.1:653035-653410 GCF_002168275.2 Theobroma umbraticum
GCATCTAGATACTAACAACCAGGTTTGATAATTCTATACAATTTCAGCATAATATGTAGTAATCATTACATAACCTTAAGTTTTTGTAAATACATTTCCAACAAACTATTAATCATCATAAGCTTGACTATTTGACACAACATGACCTTTAGGCAGCGGAGCGAGTCAGAGTGAAAGTCTATGAGATGCCATTACCTAGGTTGCAGCCAATCTCAAGGTACTGAACAATGCATTGAACTGATTACTTATCTATAAAAGAAAATAAAAAGGGTGAGTCTCACTGACTTAGTGATCATCAACTCCGTGAGTAGGGCGTAGATAGAAAACAAGCTAAAGGCAGAAGATTTGAATATTAAAAATATAAGAATATATGTA
>NW_018397270.1:653461-653639 GCF_002168275.2 Theobroma umbraticum
ATGAAAATATAAGTAAGTTTATGCTAAATAATCATTTAAATCAAATATCAACCCTAGTCATCGAAAGATTCCTACCATCGAAATCACTTAACATCTGGTTTAAAGCAATTTAATGTCGTCATGCATGCTCCCGTAAAATCTAACACTTTACAAATCTTATGTGCAAATTCATAATTCA
>NW_018397270.1:653649-654712 GCF_002168275.2 Theobroma umbraticum
GAGGAATTAAATCAAATTTCATCATATAAGTAAGGGAGTAGCAGAAAAACTATTATTTTTCACCATGTGAAAATTACTTACGTGAAAAACCCAAAGAGATATCACTCTCAAGTAGGTGTAGAAGTAAAGATCACGTGGACTCGCTTCCACGTAATAACATCTGAGAGCTCTACTCCACCGGATCCCCACATGCCATGGCAATCTCAACGATGTTGGTCGACATTGGAGAAATCAGGCGGTCGTAACCACGTATCACAACTTGTGGCCTAGCCATGTAAAATCACAGACCCTGGCCCCAGCCATGTCTAACAGCCCGTCGGTGACCCAAAGGTTCTCTAGCTAGAGCTCACTTGTGCACAAGGGTCACACTTAACCAAAGTGACAATCGACCTACTCTCGAATCTCTCGATTTGATAAAACTATTTTAAAATGTAATTGGGTTCTCAAAAGTTTATTTCAAAATCATTGCCAAAATATTCACGTAGTAACATGATAAGATTCCTTATAAGACTTTAAAATATAACTCTTTGCATGCGGTTGAAAGATCATTTAGCATGGTGGATATGTGTTTCAATCATGAATGCACATCACACAAATTATAAGGCACATACTTGACATAAATTATATTAAAAACTTGTTTCCCAATTTCAAGAACCTTTACATGTATATATTTTATATATATATCAAAGTCATTTTCAAAGTCATAACATCCACAATGTCCTAACATATCTACCAACTCATGCTTTCCACAATTTTTCATTAAAATAAATCAACACATTATTTATATATATATATATATATATATTTACATAGTTATGGGAATTTTTAAAATGGACACCCCCTACTCACCTCACAATAGCGGGACACTACATCGCTATTAATTCGGCTATGCAAATAACTAACACTACATGCCGATCATCGATTATCTCGTCCGACATGCCACCTTAGTGCACTTCCTCTACTTATGCACTTCCTAAGAACCATCCAAACCCAATTCACTTAATTTCAAGTATACATGGCAGCAATTTAACCAACAACTTTCTTACCCAAATTTCATAATAAT
>NW_018397270.1:654799-655015 GCF_002168275.2 Theobroma umbraticum
TTTACCAAAGAATTCTTAAATCTTTGCAAGCATTCAACCAAACTAACAATTTCCGCATTCCTCACCTTGAAATTTCTAAGCCAAACCACCAAGCTCTTCTTAGGTTCGATTATGGGGGAGGAAAAAGGGAAGACAACTCATGAGGATGAAGGAGAAAAGAAAGATGCATGAAAGAAAAATGGTAGGACTTGATGCACGGTTTTTCCTTTGGAGGTG
>NW_018397270.1:655025-655283 GCF_002168275.2 Theobroma umbraticum
TGAAGAAATGAACAAGGAAGAAAAAGTGGCTTTGAGAAGAAAGAAAAAGGATGTATAAAGTGATGGAACATGAAGGTTTCGGCAGCTCATGGGGATAAGAAGAAAAATTGGAAAAGTTTATATCAATTGGCTGGCCAAATGGAAAGGAAAAAGAAATAAAAGTCAAAAGAAAAAATGGAAGCTTTTCACTTGGTCAATGTGTAGTAAAATTTCTTCTCTCTTTTTTTTTTTGTTTATAAATTTGCACAATTTCCAACA
>NW_018397270.1:655358-655459 GCF_002168275.2 Theobroma umbraticum
AATAGTAAAATTACCATTTAACCCTCCAAAGTTCTCATCCTTTTTATTAAGCCCCTCATCATTCCTTAAATTCTAATTTTTTTCTATTTTCCTTCCTTGAC
>NW_018397270.1:655469-655621 GCF_002168275.2 Theobroma umbraticum
ATATAATATAAGGTTTGCACCCCATCAACATGTCACTATAATATTTAAATATATATTTATCCGATTGTGCTCTATTTAATAAAGACATGCGGGTCCCTCTAATCTCATTTTTCTTCTAAATTTCTCTTTTCTTCTTCTCCCCACTTAGATTA
>NW_018397270.1:655631-655749 GCF_002168275.2 Theobroma umbraticum
CCTCTCTTTTAACTAATCTCACTAATAAATTAATTATTAATATTTTAATAATATTTTATTTTAAAAAAATTTTTTACCTATCACCGTTCTCTGACACTTAGACTTACGTCAAATAACT
>NW_018397270.1:655759-655892 GCF_002168275.2 Theobroma umbraticum
TCGATAGAGTCTAATTAACTTCTAAACGAGGGTACGAGGTGTTACAATACCTTTCAATTAAACCATCTACCTTATGTTTCACTGTAAACACCCATTTGCATCCAATTGGTTTCTTTCCCAAGGGGGGAGTAAC
>NW_018397270.1:655902-681325 GCF_002168275.2 Theobroma umbraticum
GTCTCATTTTTTGCCAAAGCCTTCATGTCTTCAACCATTGCCTCTTTGCATTTTGGATCATGATATGCTTCTTGCCAACCCTGTGGAATAGAAATGGAGGAAACAAACAATACAAAGGCTCTATAGGAAGGATACAAAGAATCATAGGAAACAAAGTTAGAAATAGGATGTTTAGTACAAGCTCTGACTTCTTTTCTGATAGTAATAGGAACATCATGATCATTAGTAATGGGATTAGAATTAGGGTAATCAAAAGGTAAAAAAGACTCACCATATGTATTTCAAGGACTAAGCTCAGAGATGGCGGTTGACCAGGTATAACATGCTCAATGACTTTATCTGTCTTGTCCCGTAGTGTGTAGGTTTTCAAATCTAGCCTATCGAATCGCCTAGTTTTAGGTTGTTCTTTGTCATCACTAGTATTTTCACTAGAAAATTGTATAGGGGTAGGTGTTATCACCTCCACCTCTTCCTCCTTATTCTCCCCTTGAAGAGGTGATTGATGTGTATGAAAATAAGGCTTAAACTCCCTAAAAGTAACATCCATACTTACAAAGTACTTTCTCGAGGGTGGATGATAAACACCTAGTAATCTGGTGAGTTACAAAGTAGCTAACAACACACATATTTAAGGGCCATAGGTTCTAACTTACCTACTTCCTCTTGTGAACAAAACACAAACATCCAAAAATTGTTGGAGGAATAGTATATGAATTACTACCTTATAGAACTTCTAAAAGACTCTTAAAATTAAATGTTTTTAGGCGCATCCTATTAATAAGGTATGCGATTGAAAGTACTACATCTTCCCAGTAAACCTTTGGAACATTCATAGTAAACATGAGATATTGAGCCACTTCTAATAGGTGCTTGTTCTTCCTTTCAGACACTGCATTTTGTGCACTAGTGTCCACACAGCTAGTTTGGTGTAATATTCCATTAGAATCTAAATATGCCCTAAACACACCATCCATGTATTCTGTACCATTGTCGATTCTCAGAATCTTAACCTTGGCATCAAATTGTGTACAAATCATTTTGTGAAATAGTTGAAAACAAGAAAAAACCTCATTCTTGGCTTTCATCAACAATTGATAAAGGTAACAAGCCATCTGTAACCGGATAGAGAAATTGTTAGACTAGGTCCCCATACATCAGAATGAATAGTCATAAAAGGAACTGAACTCTTATTATTAGTTGAAGAGTAAGAATGTTTGCTGTGTTTAGCAAATTCACAAGCATCACAAAATAATAAATCCAACTTGCATTGTTTAAACAAACTAGGACATAATTTTTCTAAAACAGAAAAAGATGGGTGTTTTAATCGTCTATGCCATTGGATTATTTCTTAGTTAACCTTCATAGAGTCTCCTAACAAGGCTCGAGTTATACCAAGAATCAAGATACTGCAACCTTCCTCTAGTAGATACAAGCCATCTTGCAATCTACCCAAGCCAATTGTTCTCCCTATTTTCAAGTCTTGAAAAACACAATGAGTTGGAAAGAATTCAATTTTGCAATCAAGTGCTTTTGTACTTGAATTAACAAATAAAAGGCTAATAGGAAAACTAAGAACATGAAGTACTGAAGATAGATTAATGGTTGGAGTACATTTAACAGAACCTAATCCAAATATAGATACTAAAGATCTATTTGATATACGGACTTTATCATTGTCTAAACATGGAGAATAAGTTGAGAATTTATTGGAAAAGATTGTTATATGTTTGTTTGCTCCAAAATCTATAATCCATGAATCATTCTGAGTATTAGGTTGGCAAAAAAACCAATACCTATTTTGAAAAAATTGGAGGAAGTAACTGTGGTTGATTGAGAATCAAGCTGAGACAAAAGACACCTTAGGGTTTGTACTTCTTCATTGGAAAGACTTCTAGTATTAGTCGTCTCTCTAGGTATTTCTACTACTTCAAATAAGTTTGCTTGTGGTATTGTTGAGCCCATCCGTTTACCTCGACAACCCTTAGTTGGTCGGCCATTCAGCTTCCAACAAGTCTCCTTAATATACCTTAGCTTCCCACAATAATCACAATGTAAATGATCATTGTCTGATCGACCTTGGTTATTAACTTTCAACTGTTCACGAAAGGAATTTACAGTTAACCCTACCTTATCTACTGAAACTGTGCATAGCATTGCACTTATTCAACTTTCTTCTTGTTGCACATATGAATAGATTTACCTTAAAGAATGCAAAGGATCCTTACCAAGTACCTAAACCCCGTAAACCAGAAAGAGAATCATATATGCGTTCTTTTTTCACTAATTTTTGGAATTTGGTTGCATCTTCAGAACATATTGCTTGAAAATCTTGGTAATAGTCGAGTTCCAACCATAAACCACTTAATTCAATAAAGTATTGAGCAATAGTCATCTCACCTTGTTTTATCTCATGCACCTTATTTCGCAATTCATAAATCTGGACATCATTGCCCACTTAAGAATAGGTTTGAGAAGCGGCACTCCAAATTTTAGATGCAGTATTCAGTAACTAATAACCTTGGGTAATTTGAGGTTGCATGAAATTAATAAGCCATGACATTGCAAGAGAGTTTCTAGATTCTCACTGGTTGTAGATGGGACTAGTGACCTCTGGCTTTTGTTTATTCTAGTAATATATCCTTTTAGACCTCTAGCTTGGATGAACAATAGACAATATCTTGACCACGCAAGATAATTAGTTCCATCAAGCTTTACGACATTGATTCGTAATGAAGGATTCTCACCGATCAAACCAACTTTATTTTCAGTAGTTGTTTTCTTCCCATCAACCATGATTTGAAACACCAATCAAGCAAAGCTTCTGGTGGCTGTCAAAAGTAGCAGACAAGATTCCCTATTACCGAGTGATAAAAAATATGACTTTTAGTCGACAAAAGCTCTGATACCATGTTGGGAGGAAAAACAAGAGTTTTTTATTCTTAGTCATAAAAAAATTATTTAGAACAATCTATATATATATATATATATATATATATATATATATATCCATGTTAACCCTAAAACAATCTTAAAATAAGAAGTTATCACAAAAAAAGAAAGCAAAATATTAGGTCCTAATAATCAGACACAAAAATACAATAATTCTTTAAATTATTCTTAAAAGATCTCTACCAAACACCAGCCAACACTAAAGAAGATAAATTATGAGCCAATGAATAAGGAAGCAAATTGGTGCATGAAATTTGAGTGGTGGATGAATTGGCCCAATGGGAGATAAGGAATAAATAAGGAAATGAAATGTGAGGAAAAGCCTTGAAAAAACTGAACCTTTGAGAAAAGAAAAAAAGAATAGACTTGGAAGCAAAAAGAGAAAGGAGAAAAAAGAAATGAGAAAAGCAAAACGGGAGGTTCGACTTTGGAGAAATTGAAAAAAAATCGAGAGGTTTTTCCTCCCACACATGCCTTTGTTGGAGCTAAAAATGTCATTGGTGGTTCAACTTAAAGATTCCAACGTAAAGAAGGTAAAAATTAGCACTTTGTTTGAATGTATGCCTTGTGAGCCAATTATAATGTGAGATTTTGCTTGTGGTTGCAAGAATCTTCAAGGATTCTAGAACCGAATGCATGCATGTAGGTCGATCTCGGAATGCATGTTGATTTTGAGTTAGATAAGTAATGGGTAAGTGTTTTAATCTTGAAATCACAAGTAAAAGGGAGAAATGAGATGTGTATTAATTGTATATGCGTGTGGCAACAATTGTGACCAAGGATGTGAGGAAATTGTGAAGTATATGTGGAATTCAAACTAAAACCATGAGGTAAGCATGCAATGTGAATAAATTATGTTGTGTTGGCCATGGTCGGTTGAAAGTATGTGGATTGCATGTTAAAGGATTGTGAATAGTATTGACCAAAATATGAAATTAGGTTAAGGATTCATTGATTGAAGTGCTACCGTACATGTGTATAATTAAGTATATTGAGTTTGAATTGTTGTTAGGAAGTGTATAAGTAAGAAAAGTTTGCCATGGTAGCGTGCCGGAGGAGGCAACGGGTGACTGGCGAGTAAGATTAGCTAAAAACATAATCGAACCAATAACGGCGTAGTATCCCGCTAATGTGAGGTGAGTAAAGGGTGTCTATTTCAAAAAAGTTCTGTAATATATATAGAATGAGGTTTTATATACTACTATACATGAAAGATTTATAAACTGTCATTGTGAATAGTATGAGCTGGTAGAAATGCTAGGCAATTGTGGATGCGAAAATGTTTGAAATTGTTTTGGATATATATATACATATATATATATATGAGTTATATATGTAAAGGGTTTGAAAAATCCAAAAGCAAGCTCTTTAACACAAATTATGTCAAAATGTGCCTTATTGTTGTGTGATGTGCATTCATGAATAAATTTCATGTTCACCATGCTAATTTGATATTCAAACCTCATGCAAAGATTTTATATTATAGACTTACAAAGGGTTTTTATCATGTTACCATGAATGGTATTTTGGAAATGGATTTGAAATAAGCTTTTGAAAACCCAACTTGATTTTTATTTGATTTTGTCAAACCAGAAGATTCGAGAGTAGGTTGAATGTCACATCGTGATAATGTGACCCTTGTGTACAAATGAGCTCTAACTAGAGAACCTTTGGGTTGCCGATGGGCTATCTGGGGCTACAGTCTGTAATATATATATATGTGGCAAGGCCACGGAATGATATACGTGGCTAGGCCACAAGTTGTTATACGTGGTTGCGACCACCTGATTTTTCTGATGTCGGCCAACATCATCGAGATTGCCATGGCTGTAGGAATTCGATGGAGGTGGACTTCCCGGATTGTTACTACATGGAAGCGGGGCCACGAGTTAATTACTACGATTACCTACTCGAGAGTGATATCTCTTTGGGTTTTCAAACACGAATTCTTTTACATGGTGAGAATTATAAGTTTTTTTACAGCTCCCTTAATTATACTATGACTTTATATTTAATTCCTTGAGGATGAGGTAATTTACGAATTTGTGTATAAGCTTTAATAATACTTGATTTCATGAGAGCATGCATGTTATGTTGGATTGATTTGAGTTAAGCTGTTAAATGATTTTCAAGGGTAGCAATTTTGACACATTTATTGTTAAAGGATTATGTTACACTAAAATTCTTGGTTTTTCATGTAAGGCACAAATCCCCTTTTTAGCTGAGTAGTTTAAATATACTCTTATGTTTTAATATCCAAATTTTCTATCCTTAGTTTGTTTCCCATCTACGCCCTGCTCACAAAGTTAATGATCACTGAGTCTGTAAGACTCACCCCCCCTTATCTTCCTTTTTGCATATAAATGATCAACTGAAGTGTATTGCCTTGGCATTTTGGATTCGCTGCGACGCAGGTAATGACATCTCTTAGACTTCCACTCAGAGTCACTCCGTTGCATAAGAGTTGTGTTGTGTAACACAGTTAGACTTATAAAAATTATCAATTTATCGGATTGTATCATTAAAAACCTTAAGGTTGTGTAATGAATACTGAGTGAGAAGTTAAAATTATCTTGATCTTAACTAGATTTGGATATTTTTATTTAATTATTATACCTTAAGTATGGCTTTTATCTGGTTCAATTGGATTGTTTTAATAAAATCCAAATCGATTTATATACGCATTTGAATGTTTGATTTAAATTGACAAGAATCTCAACTAAGGCTTGTTTGGGATTTAATGGGTTCACTCGCAAGTCTCGGATGTCGGTAACAATCAAGTAAAAGATTATTATAGTTATCATATATACCAGTGCATCTACATGATAATGCTCATATGGCAACATTGCTTCCTACATTATCATGTTGTGGTTATGGTTGTTACGAGGATGAACAGGTTTGGGATTTGTATTCAAGAGTTTAGACTAAAGTAGGTTGTAGGCTAAGGCTAGATTGGCATGGGTCGAAATTGCATTCGTGTGGCCAAAGGTTCGACTATTGGAGTAATCATCAGTTGAATTCATTACGACATGGGAATTATTTGGACTTTCTGTGCTCATCTAGACCTTATGAACTCGTTTCAACCTTCTTAACTAGTCTATATATATCATCTGGGCTCACATAGACCTTTTAAGCTCTTTTGAACCTTCCAGAGCTCTGAACTTTACTAAGAAATATAATGTTTTCAAAAAAAGGAAGAATAAGCTTTTAGAATTTTCCAAGGTTTCTTAAGATGTGAAATGAAAAAAGGTATTTGGAGTTGAGGTAAGTGGA
This sequence comes from Theobroma umbraticum, assembly GCF_002168275.2. Taxonomy (NCBI): domain Eukaryota; kingdom Viridiplantae; phylum Streptophyta; class Magnoliopsida; order Malvales; family Malvaceae; genus Theobroma; species Theobroma umbraticum. Next base: position 662,125 of record NW_018397270.1, read on the forward strand.
ATGACTGATTGAAATTCGACGACATTGACAAGTTAAGCACCAAGACACTTAAATAAACAATAACACTTAACAAAAGCCCTATAGATTTTGGTTAGGCACGATGACCATCCAATTGGATTGGTCGGTCAAGGGTCTAGACTCACAGTGCATTGATGGTCCATATATGCTACAAGTACCTTTGAACTTTACCGTATGGAGGAAGGTAAATCTTTTAGCATGTGAAATTATCTTTATACATATCAAATATTAAAATCAAGATCATTTGAATATTGTTTGGATACAATATACTTGTATAAGTATATCCTTTCATATACATAATTATTGGAAACCGTATATGAATAAGAAAACACTTTGAAACCCCTTTTGATCTTTGGACATTTTTAACTTTTGTTTCCAAAATTGTTTTCATACAATTTTTACTAAATTAAAAATGATATTCAAACAATAATATATGTTTTCCATAATATTTCGGAATAAGTCTTGTAATTTTGAGCTCTATGCTATTGTTATCAATTTTGTCCTTAGAATGTATGGAAAGATCATATTAGCAATATGTTGCTAACTTTAGTAAGTTTATATTTGGGCCATTAAATTCGGTATGTTGGACATGTTGAACTAATGTTTAGGCTGCTTGGCAACAGACATGAGGTGTACAATAATCACTGCAAAACCTTAACCTAGTTACTGAAACTTAGCAACAAAATTGAACAATCTGGTAAGTTTCTTTACAAGAAGTTTTAAGGAAAGAGCTGAAAAAGCAAGCTCCGATCAGAACCCTCTGCTGCAGTTTTTTCAACTACTCTGCAGTTCACTACCCAGCTATACATGTAAAGCATTAGCACCATACCACTCTTCAAACTATCAGTCAGTTGAGTGAAAAAGTGTAAGCACCAATTAGTTAACTGCTGGAAATAACTATTTTAACCACTAAAAGTGGAAAAATCTCTCACCAGCTTGAAGCGCCCGGCACATGTATTCTACCATCGAGCCCTCTTAGAAGAAAACTGATGGTTGCTTGATCAAATTATCCTTTACTTTGTGCACTGACACCAACATTGAGTGATCCTAGATGCGACCTACATATGATGACTTTCTTTAGCTTGCAGAAGAACTGCATCATCTGAATCCACCTTTAGCTGTAAACAGATAGAACAACAGTGCCACATGGTCAGTGGTGAGAACGGATTTGATACAAAAGAGCGACCAGCCAATATAACATACCTGCTTGAGATGATTTAATAAAGCTCCATGCAGTAGCCTTTTGAGCTTATCACATTGATCAACCATGTGACCTGAATTGATCAATCCGTCTAGTTGGCACCAAAGCTGCTCTAGTGTGTTATATGGGAACCATACTGCAGATGGTCGTTTGCGATTAATTATGTCTACTGGTCTCTGCAAAAGGTTAATAGTAGCAGACTTCAGGCAAAGCCAGCAGAATACAACACATGATTGCAGACAAATGAACCGGTTGGTTTCACGAGAACAGATTCAATAAGAAAAAAAACAAGCGTAGCAACAAGACATCACATTAATTTGACTTTTCATTTGAATCTATGGTGAATCTCCAAGAAATTATAACCCTTTCTCTTAAGTTTCACATTAGATGACCACATAATCTGACATTTAGTTGCAAACTCTTAGTAGAACACAGAATCGGTATAAAATTAATACAATTTTAATACCTACCCAACTCCATCTTTCAATACCTATTGAACCACACACTTAGGAATATGATAAGATACGCATTTCAGAGAAGAAGTTCAAGTATGAAGAGTGCCGTTCGATGGAAAGCAATATAGATTATAGAAAAGGTTACATGAAACCTGCCTATGTGATATTGTACAATACAGAGCGAACTAGGATTTTGCGTTGAATGAAATTAAAAACATGCATGTTAAGGCTGTCCATCTTGCTGGTAAATAGGAATTGGGAGGTGTGCACGTCTATATGTATGCATGTGAGAAAGATTACAGGAATATGCTTCCATAATCACCATAATTAACCATTCCATAATTCAAAACCTACTAAAAATGATCAGATGGGTATATATAGAACTATAGATACACTGAAAGATTGATACACAAGGGTTAGAAGGCCTAAAGAGATAACTAATAATATATATTATCTTGAACTCCAAGAAAATAAATCCAATGTCCAAGAAACTCTCGGCATAATCTAAGCTTGACAAAATTATACAAAGATACTAGGTTGCAAAAGTTGCATAAGTTTACGATCTTGCCCCTAGAAAGAAAATAAGTAAAAATTTATAAAGTTTAACTGCATGATTAAAATAAATAAATTTTTGCTCTTGTTGCACAAAAATGCCAATATCTTCCACTGTTTTTTTGAGCAGACAACAGGCAAAAGCCACAAAGAGAATAGCTGACTAGTAGGGATGACAATTGACTATACCCCAACAAGGAGCACGCCTCCCCACCCTATTCAGGTCAGTTTTCTTTAAAAAAAAAAGGGGGCAGGGAACCCCAACAAGGAGCACGCCTCCCCACCCTATTCAGGTCAGTTTTTTTTTTTAAAAAAAAGGGGGCAGGGAACCAGGATTTCCTTCCCTGCTGAGTACTCACAAGGGCAGGGAAGGGGACGAATTTCCTCCCCCAAGGTGGGATTGGGGGCGGGGACAGAGTGGTGCATTACTTGCCTCATTTTCCGCCTGCTGCCATCCTACTGACAATTCTTGATTAAATATCAGTACTAACAAGTAGCTTTATCAATTGGTTTTCACTTTCTCCCTTCAATTTATTTCCCAAAATGAAGAAAGATGCCCACCAGTTCACCCTCTCTTCCCTATCTCTTTTCACTACAAGAAAGCCATGATCTAGTTCTGTAAAATGCTCTGAACATACATCTAAGATCTCCAGCGACTTCAATAGAATGGATGATGTCAGCAATTTGAATAAAACATGGATTGAAATAATTTTATATGTTCTATGACATTAGGAGAGTTACATAATACTCATTCATAAAAAACTAGATGAGTTGTAGCACTAAGCAAGTTAAGATACCACAGCAAAATTACAACTTACCATTGATGCAAATGCTTCTACATACTGAATAAACAAATTTGTAGCTTCTATATATCGACCATAATCAACGTATAGTCGAAACAAGGATGCTGGACTTGGCTCTGGGCCAGTCATTCCCCAAGACCTTCTCTGACTTTCCTGCCCAACCCAAGATGATGTAATGGCAAGGTTAAAAATAAGCAAGATTAATCCGGGCATGGTTAAAGTTAAAAACAGTTTGTAAAAGAATAATCTATACTCATTTAAAGATAGTCTTCTTGGAGCCAACCGGTACAACTGGCTACTGATGTAAACAAGTGCTTTTTGGACAGCTTAATAAAGTTGACTGACAGACAAGTGATCTTTCAACCTAAATTGGGTTTTTCTGTTCTTTTGCTTGTTCCCTTACATGATTAAAGTATCCAATGCCAAGGAACTTAGATATAAAGAATGACTATTCCAAGAATATTCTGCTGCTTGAATATGGCCTTCACAACAATGCATTTACTAGCTCAATGAATTTTCATGTGAATTATATATCCTATATCGACTTACATCCTTGTTCTTTTTGTTCCCTTTTCCTACATGTAGTGTTCTGTTATCTTAATAGAGCCTTTTTAGGCTCTTGAGGCCATGAGTAGAGTTCTCTGCCAAATATCATAGTATCCAACATCTTAGAAATTATCCTTATTGAGAAAAAAAATAGATGAAAGATTGAGAGTCAGGGAACCACAGTAGAGAACACTACAGAAAACTTGCAATGTGCAACTTAAGCTGTTCCCTGCTTTTTATATCCCGAGAGCAAACTGATCCAAGATTTTCTATTGTGGATAGAAGTATTACCTCGAACATTTTAACCAGCCACAGAGGCAATTCAATGTGAGGATCAGTACGAAGAAGTGTTTCAGCAACTATTAGTGGCAACCTAGCATGAATATATTTGTACTTTTCCTGCAATGCACAAAGATCTCATGATGAGCTAGATGGAAAAAGAAAATAAACAAGAGGAAAAGGAAAAGAGGAAAGGTGACAGGACAAATTTTTTATGTTGCTTTCATTTTCTTCTTTTTTCATTCAATGGATGGTTGCTTTCAGGTCAGAAAACTGACGCAATCATCTTCATTTTTAAATCCTTACACAGATTTACATTTACCAGGAATTTAACAAGAAAGAAAATGTTGAAGCACAGGCATCAAAAACAGGGCTACTTCACTATGGATTCATATGAATTGAAACTAATGCAACACTAACTCAGCACTCAGAATATGAGTTATATGCACAATCGCTTGAGCTGGTGTTACCCATAGCTTCACTCTTCCTCCCAACCCAAAATGTGCCATCCAGGAAGAGAAACCCCTAGGCCTTTCAATTTTACAATTTCTTTTCTCAACTTATTATACATAATTAATTAGTAACATTACCCTCCAGTAAAAAATAATCCACAACTAAGCATAGAGATCAGAAAAAAGATAAGACAGGGAAGTTTAAGGTATTTTCTTTCACATAAAACAATAAAACACCATCAACATGTTAAGAACTTAACACAGACTGAACCACCCATTTATTGTCCTACTATATTTCCCAATCTTGAGCAAAAACAATTTCTCACTACAGATTCAAAGAAATCATAAGTTAACCAAACATTTTAAATGAACAAACTTCCTTATTCCTGAGTCACTGCTTCATGCAGAAAACATTAAGCACTTTTTTAATAGACTTTCTATCTAAATTATTATAAGGAACACTTTTCTGCTTAATAAATAAAAGCTACCCATAATATGCAGTTACATTTTGTTTTAGCTAGATAAGAAAGGGCCCAAGTAACTTTTCTCAAAGGCCTCTCCTCGAGTTTTTTTAATAGTGAGAATTCTCTTTACCTTAATTTGTAAGACCCAACACTACTGATATGAAATCCCATCAAAAAGACAGAAGAAGAAAAACACTACTGACTGACATAACACAAAGACACCCGATGCCTTATCTCTACTTGAATCACAAGCACCCAAATAAAAATGGGGACAAAACAAGACTTTGAAAAACTATAATACGAGAAAGCAGCACCGCTGTTAGCATCATCTTTCTTCAGCGTTAAACCATAATGTCTGATGTTAGGTCCTCGATGTGAAAATCCTGATGCCATTTTTCTTTTCTTTCATAATATCTTGAATTTGGAATTACATACCATTGCGTTGTTTTCTTTTACTACTTGCTTTTTGCTTCTGGAAGCAAAAAATAAAAGTGAAAAGTAAAGAGTGCATTTTGATAAAAAAGAAAATAATTTTTTTAACAATTAATAAAACTGTAATTTTTGGAGAACAAAATGCATGACTTTACTTTTATATATAACAATTATCTTACATTTGGTGTTGTATATTAGTCATTTTTTAATTTTTAACCAGTTATCGATTTATGGTTATGCTTTCTACTATTTGCTTTTGCCTTTAGCAGAACTTTAGTAAGCAAAAAACAAATACCAAAAAGCAAGTTGCAAATGCGACAACCAAACGAGCCTAAAGAAATTTCAGAACAAGGCAAGAAAAAGAAAATTGAAGCATGTAGAAGATACGAACAAGATAACGCTCAAGTGTTTCCCAGTGACAATTCGCCTTAGTTTGTTGAGCTGTAGGCGCCATATCAGGTGAACCATGAACAACCACTTCATCCTTGGATGATGTCAATAATAGATTGTGTGCTCTGAAATCAATCCAAAAAGTAAAAGCCACATTATTTAATTAAAATTCTTTACTTCACAGGCAAATTAAACAGAGGGAAAAAGTGAAACAAATTAGTGCAAAGGATGACTCATCTTACCCAGTCCAAGACGAGCTTACTGTACTAGGGCAGCACTTTAACGACATAGCAGAGAAGATCTTTTCTAATTCCCTGAGCAAAAAGGACCACCAAGTTAAGCTAACAGAATCCCAGACGCACATATGATCATAAGTAAATTTAATGAAGCAGCTGAAGGGTAAATATTTTCCACCTCTTCAATTCTGAGTCCTTCCAGAATTTTAAAAGAACACCGAAGGCCATGTCATATAAATTCGTTTGGACCAGAAGCTCAACCAGATCTGATGGGGCCTTTTGAATATCTGGAAAGGAGTTGAAAGTAAAATAAACCATCCAAAAAGAAGAGACTACTAAAAGTGGATAATGGAAACCTCCACGTCAGCAACTAAAACTTTGTGCTGAAGTTTCTTAATATTAATAAGCCATGTCACGCGATCTTCCTTTTCTACACCTTGTATCAAAACCTGACTACACCATCTGTCTACAAGAGCTTACACCTAAAAACGAAATTAAAATGAGAAAATAAAGAAAGAGAAAAGATAGAGAAAGCAATAGCAGCCTTATCCCTTCATATGTTACCATCTCACCATCTATAAATACACCATGACAAACATCATAATACTAAGCTAAATCATCCCAGGCTTCCTTTTCTTCAAAAATGCCTTTACAAGCATGCAGAGCAGAAACCATTGTACATTCTATCCAGAATCATCAAAGCTACATCAAAATGCTGAAAAAACTAGAAACTTCCAAGCCGTAGGACAATGAAATTTAAATATTGCCCACTAGTGCCACTGTTCTTAAAGCAGCAAAACCTATTATAAGCAATTTTCTTTGGCTTAATAAGATTAAACAGAAAGTTGTACTTACAGCTAGTGTCCAAACAACCAAAGAGAATTGTACGTTCTATCCAGAATCAAAGCTACTTTAAAATGCTGAAAAAACTAGAAACTTCCAAACCATAGGACAATGAAATTTAAATAGTGCCCACTAGGGCCACTGTTCTTAAAGCAGCAAAACCTATTATCAGTAATTTGCTTTGGCTTAACAAGATAACAAAAAGTTGTACTTACAGCTAGTGTCCAAACAACCAAAGAGACTTTGATGGCTCTTTCCCCTTTCAATACTCCCAAAGTAATAAAACAATACCACAACCAGAGAACCACTCAGAATAGCATGAAAAACACACCTGATGCTCTTACCAGTCAACCACCAAAACATCTTACCATTACTCAATCCACACACCTTTATAGACTACAACAGATAGATAAAAGAAACAACTTAAAGTACAAGGTTTCCATTAAGTATTTTTGTCAGACCTTTATAAAGGAAAAGGCATAAGGTGAAGCAAGTCACCCTTGTAAGATGTCGCGTAGTCCACAAAGCACTAAGGCGTACGGGTTGTAGGAGTCAATTTTAATTTAGAAAATAAAAAATATATTCAAGATAATTTGATTGATAACAAAGCAATATTCCAAAAACAGATCCAAGTTACCATCACCACTATGTTTAAATTGAGGGGAGGGGAGGGAAAGGAAAGGCAAGGGGGAGAAAGAGGGAACCCTTTCCCTTTTTTGGATAACCAATGAAACAAAAGGAGAGAAATGAAAGGGTACTCAACATCCCTCTGTTTCCCCTCGAAAGCCCCTCCTTCCAATTGCCCCAAATTGGAGGAAAAGGAGTGGACAAGAAAGACAATTTTTATATGTTAATATGTCCATAATACCCTCATTGATTTCAACAAATTCTATAAGAACCTCATATAAGAGCTTTCTTAACTCTCCAATTTGCATCCTTTGCTTGCTGCTTTTTGTTATCTTCACCTCACTACTGCAGCGACACAAAATGGCTCTCTCATTTGCATTTTTATACTTGTTAAAGACTGATATATATTGTTATGTGTTAGGATATAGGTTTAGGACTGTTTTAATCTTTGTCATATTCTCTATTCTATTATAAATAGAATAGCCACATTGCTGAAATAGACCTTTATCAAATATATGAAAGTAGTTCACATGGGATCAAAGCCTACCTATCCAAAACCCTAAAAAACCCAAAACTATGTGGAGTGGGTTCTACTAAGACTGGTAGATCTTGTTAGTTGAATATGAGGTTGGTTAGTTTTTGATGTGTTGATCTCTCTTTTTTTTAATAGTGGTGGAAAAGGGTCAGTGAGATGGTGTCAAAAGGTAATAAAGGCCTAGAGGTTGTGTTCTCACATCACAAATTGTTGATGTTATGCTAGCTGAAGATGGTTCTAATTTTATAGAATGGAAGTTTCTAATTAAGGTTAATGTAAGAGGACTTGGGAAGGAAGCATGTCTTACTGAATCTATCCAGATAAAGAAGATGCTGCCAAGGTATGGATGACAGATGATGGAAGATTGTTTTCTCATATTGTTAATTTTATTGATAGAAAGATGGTTCTTTCAATGAAATATACCACAACAGTTAAAAAGTTATGGGAGTTATTGCATAAGTGTTTTTCAAGTACAAAGAATAAGAAGAAATTGTTTTCTCAGATTGTTAATTGTATTGATAGAAAGATTAAAAAGTTATGGGAGTTATTGCATGAGTGTTTTTCAAGTACAAAGAATATGGTTTATCACAGGAGGTTAGTCGTCCAAGTTAGAATGGACGTACAATTATCAATTATTACTATGATTATAAGTGTACAACTGCAAATTTTTACACTGCCATGCCACTTTTTACTGCTGTGGCTAAGATGAAAGAAAAGCATGAGAGACTGTCTTTTGTTGGCTATTTGGTTTAGATTCAGAGTATGACATGATTCATTCTCAAGTCTTGGCCAACAAGGTTGTTTCTTCATTGTCTGATGTTGTCACCACAATACGAAGTGCTACCAAGGAAAGTGGTTTTACTACTAGTGATGTGTCTAATCGATCTGCCTTAGTTTTACAAGGTACTAATGGGTTTGGCAATGGATATAGAAGAGGATCAAGTGTGGGAAGAGGCAATTTTGGAGGAAGTCACGGTGGAAAAGGAACAAGCAGTTGTGGAGCTCCAAGAGTGTGCTATCACTGCGGAGAAAAGGTCTCCTCAGGAATTAGTACTCTAAACCCCTACAGGGACAACAAAATTATCATTATCAATCTTCTTCACAAGGGCAACAACAACAACTACGACAGTATTAGGTCCCCTCTAAATTTGCTCATGCAACATCACAAGTTGGCGATTCCACTACACCCCAAATTGAAGGACATACAATAATTATGCCTAATGAAGAGTGTTCTAGTTATACCCAATTCCAGAAGTCACAACAGCCTTCATCCTCTTTTATCACTACCTTAGTTAAGTCAAGTAATCCCACAACATGTCTTTCTTCTTCATCTTGTCATTGGGTTATTGACTCAGGTGCCATTGACCATATGACAAGAAATTCAGGTATTTTATCCACTTATAGACATTCCAATCATTGTACTAATGCCATTCTTGCTAATGGATCAACTACAAAAGTCTTAGGTACTTGTAGTAAACTTGTTACTCCGTCATTGCCTTTCATCTTCAATTTTGCATCTTCCCAAGTTTCCATTTAACTTGATGTCTATTAGCCAAATAACTAAAGTCTTAAATCATTGCGTTGCCTTCTTTCCTAATTACTGTCTATTTCAAGATCTCTTGACTTGGAAGATTATTGGTAGTGGGAGTAAATCAAATGGTTTATATCTACTGGATGAAGTTATTGCTGCTTTTCCTTCTACTAGTGCATCAATTGCATGTTCTCGTGATCTTTCCTTTTTCTAACTTTACTGTCAACTTGGTCATCCGTCTCTATTAGAGTTGAAGAAAATATGTCCTAAGTTAGTATCTGTGTCTAGTTTACCATGTGAGTCTTATGAGTTTGCAAAGCACCATTGTGTGCCACGTGTTTAGAGTTAATAAGAAAACTATGTCTCTCTTTGAGTTAGTTCATTATGATCTCTAGGGTCCATGTCCCGTGACTTCAAAAATTGATTTTAAGTATTTTGTAACATTTGTTGATCATTTTTTAAGTACTTGGTTATATTTAATGAAATCTAAATCTGACTTGTTTTCCATCTTTGTTGAATTTTGTGCAAAAACTTGTATTCAATTTCACTCAAATATTCATATCCTCCGTAGTGATAATGCTAAAGAGTATTTCTCTGATCATTTTCGTTTTTACATGATACAAACTGGTATTATTCATCAATCTTGTATTTTTACTCTTTAACAAAATGTGGCAGAAAGAAAAAATAGTTATCTTATGAAAGTTGATAAAGCCTTAATGTTTCAAATGAGGGTTCCTAAAGTTTTTTTAGGCTAAGGTTGTTCATACTGCTGCTTGTCTTATTAATTGTATGCCTTCCTTTGTTCTTCAAGGCCAAACACCATATTATATCTAGTCTTCAAACCAGTCCTAATTTCCAATACCTCCCAACATATTGGGTTGTACTTGTTTTGTTTAGGATATGCGACCCAATGTTAGTAATGTATATTCTTAGGTTACTCTCGTACTCAAAAAGGTTATCGTTGTTACTCACTAGAGTTGGGCAAGTATCTTGTTTCTGGTGATGTCACATTCTTTGAGAATAGTCCTTTCTTTGCTAGTCCTCCTTCCTTTGTTTCTAAGACTGAGCTAGTAGATTTCTTGATTTAGACAGTGAGTACTCCTAGTCTTGATACTCCATCTAGTTCATCTTGACCTCTTATTACACAGCTGTACACCCGTCATCATGGCACTGATACAACAATTCCTCAGCCCGTAGATGCGTTGTCAGATTCACTTCTTGTACCAACTTCTAGGTCATTAAATTCTGACCTTGATCTCCCTATTGCCCTTCAAAAAGGTAAACGTCAGTGCACTCATTCCATCTCTTCGTTTGTGTCTTATGACCATCTTTCGCATTCGTTTGTTGCTTCTCTTGATTCAGCTTCACAATACGGTATTCATGATCTTAAAAATTTTCTTCAAGAAAAATTTCAAACGAAAGACTTGGGTTCTTAAAATACTTTCTAGGGATTGAAGTGACTCACACCAAAAAGGGTATATTTCTCTCCTAAAGGAAGTATGTCCTAGAGTTGCTCAAAGATGTTGGATTGCTTGGAGCAAAGCCTTCGGAGACTCCTATGGACTCAAGTGTGAAGCTTATAGCAAGAGAGAGGGACGCATTTGCAGATCTTGAAAAATATAGAAGCTTGGTTGGTAAATTGAATTATATGACAATGACTCGTCTTGGTATTTCTTTTCCAATGTGTAAGAAGTCAATTCATGTCAGCACCTACTATTATTCATTAGGATGCTTTGGTTCGTATTCTAAAGTATTTAAAAGGGACACTAGGCAAAGGGGTTGTATATGGAGATCATGGACATACTGTAGTTGACGGCTTTCCTAATGTTGATTGGGCAAAATCACTAGATGATACAAAATATACTATATGATATTTGTGTGTTTTTGGCAAGAAATTTGGTATCATGGAAGAGTAAGAAGCAGAATGTGGTAACAAGGTCTAGTGCAGAGTCCAAGTACAGCACTATAGCACAAACTACTTGTGAGCTTATGCGGATTTGTCATTTGTTCATCTCCTATGAGATTGTGATGTGATAACCAAGCAACTATGCATATTTCTTCTAATCCAGTGTTTCATGAAAGGTCAAAACATATTGAGGTTGATTTTCATTTTGTACGAGTGAAAATTCAACAGAAATTGATATCTACATCCTATGTAAGCATGGGAGAGCAATTAGCAAATTTGTTTACTAAGAATCTTTCTCGAGTTAGAATTGATTATATTTGGAAAAAACTGGGCATGATCAATATCTAGGCTCTAGCTTGAGGGGGAGTGTTAAAGGATGATATATATTGTTAGGTGTAAGGGCTGTTGTAGGTTTAAGGCTATTTTAGTCTTGTTTATATTCTCTATTCTATTATAAATAGAATAGCCACATTGTGGAAATAGACCTCTATCAAATATATGAAAGTAGTTTACAGCATTTTTTTTTATCTTAAGTCATAAGCAGAATTATTTGAGGGCTTTTTATTATTGCCTTACATGGAAACAATCTTGAATCTCTAGTCCAATTGTTTTTTTTTTTTTTGAAAAGTGAATTTTATTGATAGACCAAGAGCTAGTATGCCATAAGAAGTCTTGAATCTTGATAATGGAAGACTCTTAATAGCATTAAAAGACTAGCTTTGGTGGAAAAGAGCACTACAATCACAGCAAAAGTCTTCTCAAAAAGCAATCAGCAGCTAAATCAAAAGAGTTCGTCTCTAAAAGACTCGTCAAAGCTAAAAGACGACTAGCAGCATCCAACCAAACACAAGCAAAGCCCAACAAAAAGAGACCAAATATGAGTAGAATTCCAGATCATCCCAAAGCACTATTTTTTGCATGCTCAGAAAACCCTTATCCAATGTCGACACCAACACCTTCAACCCACATACTACCTTGCTCATAACCTGAAACTAGCTCAGGGATCATCTAACAAAAGCTCAAGTTCCCAACGTCTGTCCTCTGCTTCAAGTTCAGCTAATCTTGGCAGTACCTCTTTTTTCTCTCCTCTAAATTTCAACCCCAATCTTTTGCTCAGTTCCCATATATCCTCAGCCTCTTTTCTAATCACTAAATTTCGTTTCCTTATGTCTAAATCTGAGACTATTCCTCCCTCTGTTCTTTATGTATTTCATCTCTCATTTCACTTGGATCATTCCCATTCCTTCTTCGAGTTTGTCTCTCCACCGTCCCTTGGGTCACACCTCTCCTCCTATTGATCCCATTTTTCTTTTTGCTACTCTGGCTTCTCCTAAACTCAGGTGAATATTTCTTCAATTTTCCTTTCCCCTTTCTGCTTTTACGCAAAACATGTCACCCATTCCATGTCATCTTCCTGCTCTTTATCTTGGCATACCTTTCCTCTAACTTTAATTTCCCCATCTGTCTCCCTTCCCAGATCTGCATTTCCCCACTTGGTCTTTTCTCCATCTTGGCTCCAATAGCTTTCAGGACTAGGTCTTTCCTTTTCTTTTATAACTATTTTCCAATCATGACTTCTTAGGCCATATTTTCTATTTCATGGCTTACTTTACTTTTATCACTAATGGGTTTCACCACTTTGACCCAACTACCACTCCTTTCTTCCCCTCTACTTCAACATTAAAGCCCAAGCCCGACCCCTTTGATCTTTTACTTCCTTATTTGAAACCCACAACCCTGCCCTAATTCCTTTTCTTCACAGTATTCAGTCCTTGTCCTCTCTTTTCCATCTATTCTCATATTCTCTTTGTTCTCACAAGTCTCCTTGGACAAGGTGTCTGTCTCCTTCCCTTGTACTACTATCTCAAATCCTATGTTTTATCCCCTTTGTACCGTCTCCTTACCTTTCCCTTTTTCATGCAACGTGACTTCCTCTACTTCCAAGATCCCCTGCTGTAGCCATCCTACATCTGATGGCATGAAGCTGTCCACATCAGCAATTGACTTTAATTTGAAATCTTTTGTCCTTTCTGATTTTTCAATTTCAAGAAAAGACTTAGATTCATGAGCCATCTCCACCGTCTCGACCTTAACCCCTCCACCGCCTTCACCACTCACCACGGTGGCAGATAGCTCTTCTTCAACCCCTTGCCTAACTTCTTTACCCTGGTTGTAAATTTCCAGATTGCAGCTTGTTTCCTCCCCAACAATACTCGCACTGATCATATATGTTTTCCCTGCTGCTTTTATGGTGATTCTAGTTGGTATCTCAGCCCTGCTCTTTACTTTCACTAGTAGAAAGCCTTAGTCAAATCTTTCTCTTCTAAACGTACCCATATCGACTCCCATTAACTTCCCCCAGCGTTTTCCTATTGCTTTGAATATGTTGATGAGCCATAAGTGCACTGGTATGTCATACAAACCAACCCACAATCTAACATCCCCATCATACTTTGCAATGTCTATTGGGATTAGAGAATCGAACCACACTTCAAATATTTCCCGGTAGTTTTCTAACAAAGTATTCATCTCTTCCCTTCCTTCAAAGGTGACAAGCGGAGACAATCCCTCAATGACCCTAACTTGTACTTGGATCCCTTCGTTTAGCAGCTTGGACTGAACAACTCCACATTCGATTCTCTTTTTCAGTCTTCCAATGGCACTATTTTGGATCCAGCGCATATCCTCTTCTGGAATATCACTATTGATTGTTGTTCTTGATGATCCCTCCTGTGCATATGATCCTATATTCTTTTCCCCAACCCTCCTCTGTATCATGCTCTCATCTTTATTTCCCCACTCGTTTTTCTCAATCAAATCCACTTTCTCTTTTGTGGGTTTTACCTTCCATTCCTCCATAGTCTCCTCTTCTCGACCCCCTTGAACTACTTCTTTAAAGGACCTACCACCCACTCCCTTTGTACCTGTTTCCCACACTATTTTCTTGATCGGTTCTACTCTAGTTTCCACCTTCTCTCTGTGCACTGGTTCTGCTTTTTGGACAACTACTCGTTTTCCTTCGATCCATTGATGTCCACCCCATCTAAGAGCCTTCTCCATCTCGTGTTCTCTTGTCCAATACTTAATATATTTTCCCCTTGTCTATGAGAATTCTGAACTTTGAAGAATAATTTTCTAGGAACCGAGTCAAAGGAAAAGATTAAACAGCTAATTTCACCCATAATAAATGAGTTCCCACAGTGTACACAGAGAAGGGTATCGTCAACAGCATAAACATGCACAACTTTGCATATGCCTTATTCAGGAAGTGTACACTAAATAGGACTTTCTCTAAAACAATTAGAGCCCGATCGCATTTTGGTTGCACCACTTCAAAATGTGCTATGGAATTGTGATGCAAGACAGCTTGGAGGGCTAGGGTTTATGATGATGATGATGATGATGATGATAATAACAATCTGAAAATTCTTGAGAAAACATAGAAACAAAACTAAAAAAAGGGAATTAAGAAGGTCGTTGATTGTGTCACATAACCAAGAAGAAAGGAAACCTAAGCATCAAATCTGGGGTTCCTCAAAAGTAAGACCTAAGTTTGATTGCATCACATAATCACAATAGTGAAAAATCTCTTACAATAATCTGTCACCAAAAGAAGACATTGATAATTATATATTAGCTACTACCAAACCTAATCCCAAAAGACCTAGACCTCCTATTCCAAGCAGGGCTTTAAAGAAAATACTTTAGATTCCAATAACTAACAAACTTGACGCTAAAAAACAAATGCTAATAGGATAAGGAAAAATTAACTAAGATACGAAACCCTAATAATATAAATGTAATATATCAAATATAATTATAGATCTATAAAATATCACAATTAAGCCCCATAAATACAACAAAGTAACAAAATAAACTCTTAAATAAGCTAATCCTTCAATTAGCTTCTCTGCATTCTTCATCAAATTCTTCTAAAACATCCAACCAATCAAATGACTTACCTCTGTTGCATTCTTATTATGGAACTAAGATACTAATATGCCTATATACATCTTCGAGCAGCATCTCAAACACCAAACGTCATGACAGAAATGAACTCCAGTCCCACCTCCAACCTCAGAAAAGTCCGACTGACTTATGATATTCTTGCACAAACTCCAATTGAGACTCAACCTTCTGAGAAGTCCACTCGAAAGTGGCATCCACAAGACATATAAAATATACTAAAGTTTAACGTTGCATAAAACCATCTATTACTCATGCCAGAAATTCAATTTAGAGTAAGGCCAAGGACATCAGTTTTGAGAGCTTTATTTGCTTAAAACCAGTAACTCCCACATTGATTGAATCAAGTCCTCATTGAAACTAATTATAGTTAGCTACATGAATCTTTCTCCACCACTTTGCATGAATACATGTTCTCAACAAGATAAATAGAACAATGTTGCATGGACTCAAATATGATCTCTACCATAGACATGTGTCAAGATACCCTACTTACATTTTATTCAGCTTTAGACTGGCAGTGTATGACACAAGATTCCAAAAGTAGGATATCTGTTGTGTAGTCTATGTTTCTTATGATAATTTCATGAAACGTCTATAAATAAGATATCTTGTTTAAATTAGGATTTTCTTATGGAACTTCCCTTAAAAATACTCATTTTTAACTTGCATTAATTTTAAGATTGTCTTAAAAAGCTAAAGCCCATAAACTGAAGGTGGAATGCATATAACCACCAGCAGGCAAAAGATTCAATGTGTCTGAGACAGAATCCTTTTCGAAGCCCAATTTTGAAGGGAAAATGAACAAAATTTGGACTAGGAGTCAATTCCTAATTCAAGCCCAATTTGGAAGAATAAGCTAGCTGGCATACAAATGTGCATAAAACCCATTTTCTCTTCTCCTTCAACAAGCCACACTGCATAAACTCCTTCCCACTTGCCAGATATAAGACCTGCCTCTCTCCTCTTTACCTTTCCAGTTACCATTTAATGATATTTCACAAAAGCTCAGATTTCCCACTGCCTTCTCAAACCAAGTGCATATCTGACAAAGCAAGAAAGCCCAACTCTCATTAACAATGGAGTGTCATAGCTTCCACGGTGCAATCAATCGAAATTAATCCAGAAATTTCCCTCTACCTTTCCTATCTCCACCTCTTGATTCAATCACCTTGGTGTGAAGAAGCCAAGTCCAATGTCCAGAATATTCCCCCTTTCCCCACCCACCCCAACTGTGTCATGTCCACTGACACAGGTCTGGCACCCTAAAACAGCAAGTCCATGTTATGTAGCATAGAAATCAGATGCTTCACTACTGATTCTATATATTAGTTTTTTCAATCCACTTTTAAGCCTTTTCTTGCCTCTATTCTAATTTACCTATTTTCCACAACGACAAATGATCAACCTGTCATAAATGAATTCATTTCCTGCTACTCCTTTAATTCTGTCTAAATCATGCTTATTTACAGAGCTGGTCCAGCCTCAGAGAAATGAGGATGATTTTAGTTGGTCAACAGCCACTATAAAAGGATAATTAAACTCTACAAGTATTAAGAAAGGAAGTAATCTCAGAGAAAGAAAGGGGTGCAAGACTAAGAAAAAATTACCAGAATATGTCCACTTGATATTTGCCAATGAAAGCAGATATTCTGCTGATGTTAGCACAAACTCATTTTCAAGCTTTTCAATATCAACATAAAATTGCAGCCTCTGCGCTTGTACATCATTACCAGCTGCAGCAGCAAAAAGGAACATATTAAACAAGTCCATGCACAATATCAAAAATTATTTGACTACTTTGAACAAATGAACAGATAGAATGAAGAACCAAATTGGTAAGTTATTCCTATAATGCTAAGATAAACATATGCTAGATATGAAGACAACAAAAATGAGAACATCACAGAATAATAAAACTCTTTGTTGATGCAATAATTACACTGTTCTTTGACTGTCTTTTTAGCCTTTTTACTAGGATAATGATCGTTCCGAAGAGGACGTCCCTCAGGAAGGGAATCAATCCACGCATAAGCAGGATGGACAAGATGCAGGGCATTGACAGCAGCAGAGAGTGCATTCAGCCTCTCCTGCAGTGTAACTGACATGTGCTGCTGATCTTTCAGAATTGACTCAGTTCGTAAACGAGCAGAATATAGATATATGTAACTTGCTGCCCTTCGCCAATTATGTCGGTGCATTTCAAATGCATAAAGCAATTTGTATGGATTTGGCTTTGCCAAGATATCTGTACGCTCCGCCTACAAATTATCGCACACAGGTTGCCTAAGAGATTAATGCGCAAGAAAGAAAATAAAATCAATAATGGAAGCCAATGAAGTTAAATCTCCGAGCAATTATCAGATACCTTCCATGCAAGTTCTCGCTCAATCTTATCAGCTAAACCAATGAAGGGCAATTGACCATTGCAGAGAATCTACATTGCAGAGAAAGGAGGAAAGAGTTGTTGATAAGTAACTTGTCAAGTGATTTGTTATCCACAGGCACGCAAAATAAATTGGCCTCTTATGAATAATACAGCAAATACTGCAAAAATGGTATGGCTAATGAAGATGACAATTTGTGACACAGCAAGCAAAAATGGTATAATAAATGAAATAGCAAAAGAGAAAACTTGCAATTCCCTACAAAAATTTACATCCTTTAAGGCTGATAACTATCATGAAAACCTTTCCTGATTTTTGTTAATGCAAGGCCAGGATTTTCAAACAAATTGAAATATCAACTCTTTCTTTCCTGAATTCTTTTAGGCTTTTTGTTCTTAGGATGTTGTCAAAAAGGCATTGAAACTAGCCATCAAGCATAGTGCAATACTTGAGCTTGGAACTAGCCATGTACAGACTATGACAAAATATGCATGATGCAGAGCTCTGAGACAGAATAGTTGGAACAAAGAAAACAGCAAAATGTGTAAGAGAACCTTTATTGCTCCACGTTCATAAAGAACAATTATAAAGCGCCTTAAGCAGATGTACTTGCTCTCCTCGTCTGGATTTGAAAGTATTGCACAGTATGCATCATTCAGGAGATTAAGATCTAAAGTGAACTTGAAAAGATTTGCCCAAAGACGTCCTTTGATGGTAGTTGCTGATTCATTAGATGGATCTCTCTCATAGCCATCAACTCTAAGGTTAAGAGCATCGACTTGCTCCAGTGCAGCAAGTGCAAATTGGCAAGCACCTTCACTAATGTTATACTGCTCAAATAACTGCATCACCCATTGATAATAATGAAGCTTCCATGCAGCAGATACATGACCATCTGGACCAGAAAAATTAAAATCATCTATTTGCTGAAAAAATTAAATTGTCCTATTTTCTTTGGAAACAACAACATTCTTAGAATAAACTCACTAAAACCAAGATACAGCAACCCTGATTCCTGAGATAAACTCTGCAAGGCCTGTGAAGCTCCTTCTCCTGATGCAGTTCTGCATAAAACAAAGCACCAACAACTCAACTGAGGCGTAAATAAAGTAACTGAATGATAATATACAAGAAAAATCCAGTACAACACCTGATGTGGATACTCAAATATAATCCAAACCAGATTTAGAGAAAAAGTATTATAGATTTATAAATTAATATTCTAGAATTTCAATTATTTATCTATATTTTTAAAACATATTTAAAGAAAAGTATTGAAGGACTGAAAAATTAAATAATGTTTGTATATGTATGTAGATTAATTAGAAACATATTTAAAGAAAGTAGTATGGAAGATTAAAATATGAAACAGCATTAAGAGGAAGGAAACGGTTGAAAATCAACAGGATGAAGTAGCAAAAAAAAAAATGGAGATTAGGATGTAGCTGAATTATTAACTACCTGAAGAAACAGCTAACAGCTTCACAGACTTTCCTCTCTTTCAGGATTCCATGTAACCCACGCTGTGTTTGAGCAAGACGACAGCATCCAAGTATATGTTGAAGCAAGCACCAATCA
>NW_018397270.1:681335-701077 GCF_002168275.2 Theobroma umbraticum
CCTGAATGCTTCTGAATATCCTCTCCCCTCTTGCCTTGGCCTCAACAGTAGTAAGCAGGTACTTTGACAGGGTAAAATAAATTTCAGATAAAAATCTCCAATAATATAAATTTTTAATGTAAAAAAGTCATCATTGTAAGAAATTGATGGCAAACCTCAACAGCATCATATTGGCCATGCCTAAGAAGGACAATTGCTAATTCAGTTGAGCGCCTCAAGAAGGAAGAGGAAACTTCCCCAGTGTTTCCCCAAACAATCCAGCTGGTAAACTTCTGCACTGAACTAATAACGTCATGTGGATTAGGGAGACATCCTAAAGAAAGGCATCTCTCATATCCAGAGAAACTTTGACTATTTAGTAGAAGTAAAGAGGCTAATGTGAAATCACATTTCCCCAGTTTCTCACTCCATGATCGTTTATTGATGTTGTTATCTGAAACATTGACAAACAGGGCAACTAGCAAGTCAACTAGCAAGTAATAAGAAATTCTTCTCTTACAAATTACAATAGTGATGCTGTTATGTGGTGATAATTGCTGGTTAGCTATAGCAATTCAACCCAAAACCATAAGAAACTTACCAATCTGTAGCAATGAAAGTTGAGAACTAAAATCTTCAGTTGCAGGTGATTCTGATGGTGTTGTGCTAAAGAAGAGAATGATAAGCCACTCAGAAATAATTTCTTCAATCATTGGAACCAGCTCAAGGTGTATTCTAGATATATCATCATGCGTCATGTTAATCTGGATTGAAAAAGAACTTTCAGATATCTGAATGTTAATAAAACTCATCATTTGTTTAAAAAGCCGACAATATAAATGCATACAAATGTATATTAAGTGAAGAAACTAATAAAATTTGATTTGAGTGATTATATTTTGGGCATGTTGCATCTGCTGCTTGTCACTTGTAAAGGGAAAGACAATATGTCAAAAAAAAAAAACTGAATAAACAACTCAGCTCGTTATGCACATAATACAAGTCTAAGATTAATTTACCACTGTTAAGAATGGTGACTTTTCAACATAACAACAATACCTCTGCAGAAATATTGCTCTCAAATCTCAGAATTGCTACTGCAAAGATCCTATTAAAAGGGTGTCCAAACCAACAACCAAATACAATGTCAACATACAAGATACACAGTCTGCAACTGCTCAGAAAGGAGAAAGTTCAAGATAATAATTATGTCTGTGTAGAAATTTTCTACTCAAATCTCACATTTGCTACTGCTTAGCGTCCTCTCAAAAGTGTCTAAAGTCTAAACTAGCAACCACATACAATGTCATTTGGTAATAAATTTTAATCATCACTAATAGTAGAAACCACCAAAATTTCATTACTAAGAAAAGGCTTGACCCATCACTACTACTCTATGTGTGTGTATATTCTTTTTCTTCATGAATGAAATGGAACTCAAGCAGAAAGTTCTTCTACGGTGTATCATGGAGTATTCGAGTTAAAATAGAGAAAGAGTAGAGAAAATGTACAAGATCGGTTTTTCAATTAAGGTGCATTATGGAAGAGAAAATGAAGAGATTATATGAGCGTCAGAATTCTACCACTTTCCCTGCATTTGTTGAGGATTAAAAGAAAATGATAATTTTTAACAATAAGAAATTATGAAGTCGAAGTGTATAACGAAGATTTCATTTTCTTCTCTTATCATTTCCTCAAATTAGCTATATTCCAGTCATCTAAGTTACATCTTTTTAGTTTCTTTTTGGATTTGGAGAAGGGGGATTCGAACCCTGATCTTTGAGTAGAGGAGTCATGAAGCAACCAACAAACTAAATGCTTTGGGTGCTATTAAAATCCTTTTATGATTTGTCTCTAACAAAATAAAATGAGATATAGGGTTTGTCATACTAAAGTTCAACAGAAAGATATCAACAGCATAAAAAGTTCTTAAAAGGTTTCATTGTACCTTTGGAATAAACTTAAATTTCTTAATAGCAGCATGGATCCCCATCTCACCTTGAAGTACTAGTGTTCATTAAGCATAGTTGCTTCATCAGGCTGCAAGTGCGCCCTTAATTAGTCACATGCCAACCTTATGATTTAGGACAGCAATGAAGGAAACTTCTTTCAAAGCCGATTAAAGTTCGAATTAGTCTTTGAAGGGGTATGAAGCACATATGGATTTAGGGACTGAATTTATCCAGTGAGGATAAGTATATTGTTTAGGTGAAGTAATCGCTAGTTGATGCAGGTTTGAAAAAAGAGTTTTTTTCAAGCATGTGAAGCGGATAATTTTTAGATCTGATTTACGGTTATAGAGGGCTTAAAAGTTAAAAGCCAGAAAAAGAATCCCAAATCAACAATAATGTTACCTAAGCAAGACTTGTAGTAAAGGCTTGGTGCATGACTTTTCTTTTTAAGTTTTGCTTCAACCAAATGGATGGATTTAACCCCAAGTATCAGTTTGTACATTATGAGACTAGTGGTACATTACTACCATAGCCAATCCCTTCTCTCCTCTCATCCTCCATCCCCCTTCTCCCCTAAAAAATGTGCAAATATCACTGAAAAATTGTTAATTTCTAGGAAAATAAGAATCCGTCAATAAAGACAGAGGCCCCAACAAAAAAAGGGGGAGAGGGGTGGGATTAAAAGGACTGTCTCATTTCACCAACTAGCATTCCCTAGTCCATGCACAATATTTAGAACAAAGGTTTCCGTATAGCAAATTAGACAAAGGCAAAATGTATGAAAAAGCAACTCTCCCCAATGATGCAAAGCATTAAAATTTCTGGGCAAAAATGATAAAATATATATGAAAAACAAACCCAAAAAAAACATGTACTAACTATACGTAACAAAGTTCTTAAAACATATAGTTCATCATCAACCTCTAGTTCTATCTCTAACAAGTTACAAATCAACAATATTGCCATCTATATTCTTGTAAAATAAATATGTATATTCCTTCACGATTGAAAGCACAACTCGTTAAAAAGAAACGAAATTAAGAAATTATTGAGCCAACCAACTAAGGAACACCTTTGCTCTTTAAGAAGCTCATCTAAACCGCGCACCCCCCTACCGCCCCCCCCCCCCCCAAAAAAAAAAAAAAAAGGGACTGCACCTTGGTACAGGTGCCTCACCTAAAGGTGAAGCTCATTCACTGATTTGCACCTTGCCTAGTGCTCATGCATGTATCTTAACTATTATCCTATTTCAAGATTTATATGGAAAACAACTATGGCTACTTCAGTGTGCACCTAAAGAAATGAAAATTACTGATTTCCAAATGATTTCCTTTTCAGAACAGATGGTCCTAAAAGTTCCATCTCATTCTTTTTCTTATCTTATTCTAAAAAGGGAAAGCATTCTTTACTAAATAAAGTCTAATAAAGTTGCAATCTTTTAGGAGGATCATTATTTCTTAAACAGCAATCTCATAAACCTTTAAAAGCAGTTCATTAAGCCCCGACAGTGGGACAAACACAAAAATAGCCTCCCAGACCTCCTCTTGGATCACACAGAGAAAACCAATGTAAACTTTAAAATGATCACATATCAAGAATTCCTTCAGAAGATACATAATGAGGTAAATTCTCTTGTCTGTTGAAACTATGACTAAGTCAGAATCAAATGCACAACTGAAAAGCAGGGATGTGGATCCAATCTAATTTCTTTCATACAAATTGGTAGAGAGCAAAACACGAGAAAAAGTAACAACTGACCTGCCCACCAATGTTCATCAGATAGCTTACAAAAAGAAGAATGTCCAATGCAGACTCAAACATAACCTTTGCAATCTGGCAGGAAGCCTGGACCAAGATGGAATTGTTTAGACAAAATAATGTTTCAGCACCTGGATTCTGTGTAAATTTTTGAGGGACAAGAAACTGTAGATAGCTCTCTATGACATCCAAGACTTTTTTCCAGGAGGCAGCTTTCTTGCACAGAACATGAAGAGATAATAGCATGTCAACAGAGAATTTTCTTAGATTTTTATGATCTGTCAGTTCCCTCTCCCAAGCAACGTCAGGCCTAAGACCAGACACATGGCCTACTCCTGTCAATGAACCATATCCAGTTTCTAAAATCTTCACCAAGCGAGGAATAATCTCTTCAGATGAAATAATCTGTCTACCAACAAATGATTCATAAAAAATAAAAGAAGCTGTTTTGCCCAATTGTTGGCTAATGTTAATGACACATCTGAGCACTTCGAAAAGAATCTCGCGATCAGAACTGTCGTCAAATAAATCCAATCCAAAGCTAACAAGATCACCAAGATCTTCTGATAATCCTAGCAGAATAAGAAAGAAAGTATTTACTGAAATGGTTAAAATAAGAAAGTTGGGTTTGTAAGCCAAGTATACTTTAAATTGTAGCTCATGAACAGCAAGAGCTCTATCATACCATCAATTAGTAGCTCAGCATTTTCCAAACCACGAAACAAAGACACTGAATGTTTTCTGATTAAACCAACAGCGCCTGAGGTAGACTGTACAATCAAACCATATGGAGCATTGTTTTTACACCAGTATTCAAAATAGCGACAACAAAAATTTTTCCATCCTGGGAAGATTGATATGGGACTCTCAGCAATACTCTGACAAAAAAATTTCAAAAGTTAGAACCCACCAAGCTCTCCAGGTAACATAAGATTTGCTACAGAGGAACAAAGACTGCAACAATGAAGCAAAGAAAACCTCATGTTCAACAAGTGAAAGAATCTCCTTTTTGAGTCCATCAACACTTAAGGACTGAAACTCATTATCAGTCCAATGCTTGCGATAATCTAGAAAAGTTGCACGTAGAACTATATTTTGGTAAACCCCAGGATGGAGAAGCCTGCGTAGGAAAATTGAAGATACAAATGGCACAAAATGATCCTGCAAAATTTTGAAAAAAAAAAAGATGTCGTAAGCAGCATATCTGTGACAAACATTTATTGGAGTACAAAAACAAAAGAAACAAAAATGAAAAACAAACCAAGCACAACACAGAACTGAAAGTAGAAGTAAAACAAAAGCGATAAAATTTTTTAATACAAGAAGGGGATAACGTAAGAAGCAATGTGCTAGATTCTGACGCTGTGGACAGATATAAAAGAAAAGTGTACTAGGCAGTAGGCAGTCAATAGAACATAAATACAAAAAGCAGCTCCACCCCAAAAGTCCACCAAGAAAGCAACATAGATGGCAGCACCTTTCCAGATGAAAAAATTGAACGGGTTATCGATATAAGATCATCTGAAGTATGTTCCAAACTCTGAAACAGCTGGTCAGCAATAAATTCTTCCTGTAAAGCATAACAGCGTGCTTCTTCCCTAGCAGTAAAGTTATAGAAAAAAGTTTAGCGTAAATAGTTAGTACTGTGAAAATCCAGCAATCACCAAATTCCTAAGGGAAAACACTACAGCATCAATGTGTATATTTGTGTGTGCTTTAGCCCTATCTATGACTCTTGACTGCTTTTTGTGCTAAATGAACACCCACACACACAGGGACCACCAACTATGAAAGTTTAATCAAGAATGTAAAGCATACATATAACAGACACATCTTCAGAAACAAAATGCTTCACAAATTATAGCCACACTAAGTCTACAAATGAGTATTGCATAATCATGCAGTAGAATAAATCATCATAAAAACCATGCATTAGAGTAAAATAGATTGCTGGTTAGGCATGTGAAATCTCACGTGGTACTACTTCTGTGGAACAAGTGATGATATCCCAATCCATTGTCTTTTAATATCCAGATCTTGTCTGAAGTAAGTTTGACATCAATGCATCCCCCCTGACAAAAGATGAATAGTAAGAAATCCAGGAAATAATTAAAACTTCAACTTCAAATGAATATTAGCAAAAGATAAAATAAAATAAGCAAGGGGGGTGGGGGGTGGCGCCTTTAGGAGCAATATATGGAAAAGTCAGTTTGTTACCTCATCCACAGGAAAACTTTTTACTGAAGAGTCAACTGACAAGATCATCCTGTCCCCCGTACCATAGCAGAGACTATAAACATAAATCATCTCCATACCAACTTCCTTCAAAGTTAAGCCATGAAATTGAACAACATTGAAGCAAAGAGAGATGGCATAATAAGCTAGAAATCAAACATATCTTTCAATTAAACTCAAAATCTTTTATAAATATGTGATACAAATACTAATTCATGTTTTTAGCATCTTTCATTTTTCTTTTGTTGTGTGTGCAGTGCTTGACAAAGCTGAAATCTTCAAGATAAAACTAAAACCATAAAAGAAGAATTCATTCGACTATTGTGATGTAAGAGATCAAGTAACCTAGAAATAGTGAGACCACATGGCATCAAATGAAATGAGGAAAGTCAGTAGCCAAAATTGATAGATGTAATTGCCAGAAAATCTAGTAAGCAGCATGACGGAAGTTATATATATGTAATTGGAGGGTTTAATTGATAGGATTTGGCCGGTAATTTGTGTTGAGTTATGCTTTTAGAGGTATAAAGACTTGTGTGTGGCCAGAATTAGGAAGAATACAAGAAGTTACAGGTACTCTTCCTGTTATATGAACTGCATAAGACACTACAAAAGAAGAAACTTAAAGAAAGAAAAAGCCAAATGCGCAAGAAACAATTGCAATTTCTTTGACAAACTCAGCAAATAAATATTCTCATTAAAAACCAACTCTACTGAACTGTTTAAAAAAAAAAACAAAGATCAAAGACTTTTACGAATCTGATTGGACTAGAATTCTTAAAATCATTAGATCTAGGGAAAACACCCAACTCAAATAAGCTAATGGCCACAATAAGTACCTAATACTTTAACTATATTCTAAAAAACAAGCAAGACCACAGTCCCCAAAAATGCTCGTCTCTTTCGCATTGGATCTTACAATTCACCTTCTGACTCATTCCTTCAGTCAAGCATTCTCCGACTATCGATCAATCTATCACTCCATAACTGGCCACTCAATCATTCTTGGATTTTTGGTTATATGATAACACTCGAGATTATTATCTACTTATTGTATTTTCTCCTGCTCAGAATTTCTGTAGCAGGCTTTTTGGACATTTTCTACGATCAGAAGGACAAACTATAATGACACTGTGTTTTGTAGCAGTAATGATGAGTTAATTTTTGATCCAGGACAGTATCGCAGATTAGTTGGGAAGTTAAACTACTTGATAGTTACTCGACCAGATATCTCTTTTGCAGTGAGCGTAGTTCATAAGTTTCTTGATGCTCCATAAACCAGCCATCAATATGTAGTAGTATGCATTTTGAGGCATCTTGAGGGTGCTCCAAGACATGGTCTACTCTACAAATATCATGGCTAAACTTAGATTGACGGTTATTCTGACGCACATTGGGCTGGATGTCTGGCAGATAAGAAGTCTGTTACAGGCTATTGTATGGTAGTTGGTTGAAATTTAGTATCATGGAAGAGTAAGAAGCATACCGCTATTGCAAGATCAAGTGCTGACCTGAATCAAAGAATAAAGCCAAGGCTCATACAGTCATACCACTTGTCAACTGATTTGGGTGACAAACTCAATATAAGAGCTTCAATTTGTGGCCTATAAATGTCATAAGTGACAACCAAAGCAACCATGCACAATGCTTCCAATCCAGTGTCTCATGAACGAATTAAGCATATTGAAGTTGATTGTCACATAGTCAGAGGAAGACTTTCAAGAATGAGATTCAAACAAGTTCAGTGAAATCTATGGATCAGTTAGCAGATTTGTTTACTAAGCTTTTAGACTGTTCAAGAGAGTCTAAGATCTGTAACAAGCTAGGAGTCATAAGCACCAGCTTGAGGGAAGGTGTTATAAGGTGTATCGTGTAGTAAGTATAACATCATCTATTGTACCTTATACCTCCTAGCATAAATACAAGA
This sequence comes from Theobroma umbraticum, assembly GCF_002168275.2. Taxonomy (NCBI): domain Eukaryota; kingdom Viridiplantae; phylum Streptophyta; class Magnoliopsida; order Malvales; family Malvaceae; genus Theobroma; species Theobroma umbraticum. The sequence goes on from NW_018397270.1 coordinate 689,187, forward strand.
GGTTAGCATAGGGTTAAGTAGCTCTCAGGTTTTCTTCCTTCTATTTCAATTGTCTACTTTAACAATAAAGTGGGAGAGAGAGAGAAATGCAATAACATATTTGCTTTGAAAGAAATTGAACAACTAATTAGTTAAATCAGAAATACATACCAAAGTTCTCTTATACAAGATGGCCAAAGGAACAATTTTTGAATCATTGTTAGATTCACCCAACCATAACCTTGTAGATGTAGTGCCTGAAATTACAAGATTGAAGAAAACATAAAAATATTTATTTTAGACCAAGAAAAAGCTCATAAATTTTAACGAAAGGCCGCAATGTTATCTTGGGTTGGCAAGCACAGCCTTCAGATGCAAATATTGGAGAGGTTATGTTTTAGAACAATTTTGATTATACCATCACATTTTGATTATTTTTTAGTAACATTTAATTGCAAAAGCTCCAAACAAATGCCAAAGAAAAAATAAACAAACAACATGAACAAAAACAGAACTCGCATCGATATATAAAATACACCATTAGAAAATAGGTTATACGCATTAGTGGAAACAAATGTGCCAGTTTTATATATGATTGGCCAGCACCCATTAAAATGTTAAGGTTTTAAAAATTACAATATAGTGATCTTTGGGGATAAAATGTAAATGCAGTTGGTCAAAGAGCTACAACAAATAAAATGAAGACCGTCAATAATCAAAGTGCATCTGGATCATCACCAGACTTAAAAGCTAACAGTTGCTATAGATATCCACTCTAATTATAAAAATAAAGAAATTAAAAAAAAAAAACCCTTAAATAGAGCTCTTTACATCTATGTCTTCACATGCAAACATATGCACAACTTGATGCTGATATGTTGCATTTGCTATAACTTTAAAACTTTAGCAAACAACTATAAATGCTTATTTTTAGACCATAAGGCATAAGATTAAATTCCAAAAAGCCCATAATCCACTCTAAAGGGCCATTTAGGAGCACAGTCAGTGCAGTGGGAAGGGCTCTCAAGCATTTGACAATTAACCAATTTATAAAAGGCGTTAAGTGTTAGGACCCTTGCATCGCCCAAGGGCAAGATGCAACAAAAAAAGCTCTCGCCCAAGTGATGCAAGGCGCTAATTTCTAAAAGATAATATACAAAAGACATGAAAATTCTATGTATTAAGTCTTAAAAGCTTGAAACATATGATTTTCTTGATAAATAATAAAGAGCTTACTCTATTACATTGCTCAATGTGTTCCAAAGATCAAGAATTATCATAACTATTGTCATCAAACAACGTTCCAAGTTTCCTTCACTTCCATCTTCAACAAAAAGTTGTGCATCAACATAATTATTTAATTTATTATTCTGGTAAATAGAGCTAACACTGTCCTTAACTATCGAAAGATATCTAACAAAAAAAATTAAAAACAAAAGATACCAAAGGACAGTTAAGTTAGGCATGCTTTTCTACACCTGATTAAAGGCACCTCGCCCAAAGGGGTGCAAGGCGCATTGCTTGATTTTCAGCTGCACCTTAGAGCCTAGGTGAATGCCTTGACAACATTTCAATTAACACAGTTGCTAGGTAGCTACACATACTTATCACAAAACCATCAATGGAGTTATTCATGGCCCAAAATTGTTCAAGTGCTTGTGGAATCTAATGCACCTCTAAACACAAGAACTCAATCCTTCTCATGTTTTACCAATGACACCACATCAATGATGTATAAAATAGAACATTAGAAAATCTTATCTTTTCACTACAAACAGTTGAATAAAACTATAGCCATCAATAGCATGGTTAGAGAAAGTCATCCTCCTTGGAAACCAAAGGTTTAAATCGCAAGTTCTTTAATAAACAAGTCCTTCTCACCCAAGGGAAATTGCCCTTGATGGTTAACATGTCATTCTTACAATAATTCAGAGGTTAAGTGTGGTCTTGGTGTTTAAGATTACTTTGGTCATTTCCCATTTTGCTAATTTTGACCTCAATTATAGTTCATTGGGTCTGGTTGTGGTTCTAATTAAGTGTAACAAGTTTCATGTGGCATTTAGCTTATCAAAGCCTGGTCATATGCCTAAATCTAACAATTTGAGGAATTCTAGCCAGATAAAGACAACTTCATAGTTGTCTCCTCATATTTCAAATCCAATACCATTTATATAATAAAAACTTATCAAAGAGGGACTAGAGAACTTGTGATAGAATGATCGATTCTTCACTTTCTTTCTTCTTCTTGCTATTGTTCTTCCCTTAATTGCTAGTCTTTTGGTTGCTGTCTGCAGCACAGTGACCTCAGCACTAAAATTAGTTTTATTAATGTCCCAAGCGATTTAAATATAATCCCCTTCATTTATCTTTCAAACCCTAAACCGTATCTAAATTTCAGGCTAAATCCCATCAAATACACCAGTTGAATACCTTTGTTAAATGCTTAACTTACTGCTGCCAGAATTCCCCGTGACTTTTTCCTTCAACTCCAACCATCTTTTGCCAACAAACCATAACATTAATCAAAAACAAATTAACTTCGAGACCCTAACTTAACTCCTATCATAGCCATGAACCTAAAAATCCCTACGTTTTTCACCCTACCCCACCATAAACCCTAAATTGGCAGGTTTTCTGGAAGCTAACCAGCATCACCTACGCAATTGAACTAAATATAATCCAACTAAAACCTTAAACGTATGTAAGTTTATTTAGACAAATCTCTTTGCAATTTACCAAATCATATATCCAATTGACGCATTGAATATGTTCCATGCTCTGTGATTGACATTCAAATCAACTTAAATAAATCTCTCAATTGTTGTCAGTTTGCCAATCTACCAAACGCAAACACACACAATAGAAAAGTAACATTTATGTTGATCAATAATGGTTAATGAAATAATCAAAGGGCAGTCCTCAATATAAAAAAAATGTGATCAGGAACTCATCTCTCCCCAATACTCTCTTCCTTCGATAATAACCCCAATATACACTTCGTTCTCATTATCTCCATAGATACTTAATTATACACTCCTTTAACCACTAAAATTAGGAAATAAATTAAAGTCAGAAAACTAGGGTGTGTTTGATAACCATTGAAAATTAGCAAACAATTTCAAATTTATATTTTCAACGATCTAAATTTATTAATGTGTTTCATAACTCAATTCTAGAAACCACTAATGGATGATTTTCAATGAAAAAGTTTTGAAAATCATAAGTAGCTAAAAGCTACTTAATGTATTAAGTCAATTTTGTTCAAGGAAGAAATTGTTATTTAATTACATTAATCTTATATTCTTTCCTTTTAACCATTTATTCTTTCCTTTTAACTATTATCAATGCAAAAAACTTAGAAAATCACATTTCCCTCTTACAACAGATTCAACAAAAAATCTATTCAACATGTAATTTTCAATACCATACCAAATAATTTTTATAATATATATTCAATACTTAAATTTTTAAAAATTAGAAATTCAATACTTAATTTTTCAGTGTTGAATTTTTTTTAGTTTATCAAACAGCACCTTAGTAATTTCCTTCTGGAAACACAAAAAGAAAAACATCAGAAAATTCTGTAACATGGTTGTAAAGAATTATCCTCCTAGTTAATTTAGAATATAGAGTAGCTCCCTCAAGACCATGGCAACGTTCACATGCAAATTAAATATCTTCAGCCTAGCAAAGCCTTATTTTTGGGCTAGTAAGGTTTCCAGTTATTGCCAGATCCTGTAGTCAGGCAGGTACAAGTTGGCATTCTCAACAGTAACCTCAGTCACTAAAATATCATTAATCACATGAGGCAAGCAATAAAATTCTTTGCACATAACACCTTTATTGGAGAACATAAAAAGCAAAAAATGTTGAACTCTTTTAGGAAAGGTCATTTCATACGATGCTGAATAAATCTACGATACCTTAAGCTTTCAAGGGCCATATGGTTTAAGATCAAAAAGTTGCTGAGACAGTGGTGTTTGGACCCAAGTCATTACAATTGGTATCAACGCATGTACCAAACCAATATGGGCTTACACACTGCGCTAGTGAGATTTTGATCCTTTGGAGTGAGCCTTAATTGCAATTGTGGCATGTGACCTTGATGAGGATATTAAAGATTTGAGTGGGTGGGATTGTGATACTGTATCTTACATCAAATGTGAATGCAATTGTTAAAATCTATATAAAGATCTAAGTCAATCACTACTAGCAATTTGAGTTTAAGTTTTTGAAGACCATGTGGTTTAAGCTCAAAAAGTTACTAGGCTAGTGGTGCTTGGACCTGGGTCGTTACAAAATTTGATTTTGAGATACTTATACATTAAAATTAGGATGTTTGATAATCAGAAAACATTTCCTCTATGGAGGAGAGTGGAGGCTACCCTATCTAATCGTTTTCTCCTAGACCAAAACTACATTGAATTAGGAGATCAAGAGAAATATTCCAGTTGCTCCCTCCTCTTCCCAAATGGCTTCCATTCAGCATTATGTTATCTTTCTAAGCTTAAAAGGAAATGGAAAGCCATTCTCCCTCAAGGAGAGAACCATTTGTTTGAAAAGTTGTAAAAAAGGAACACTTGGAGAAAAGGCATAATGGAAATTAAGATACAGTTATATAAGAAAGGAAAAGTCAAGTGGTGGATATCACCTTCAATTGCTGCTGAATGACTTAAAATTCTTGTGTGAGATGAAAGATCCCACGCTCGTAGAAACCCATCACCATGAAGCACAAATACAATTTCTTTTCCATGCATCTCTGTTATTATTAAATCCTGCACAGCTCCTACAGCCCTCCCCCTGCACAACATATCAACAAAATTCATTTATATTGGAAGAAAAAAACAATGATATGATACCAAAATCAATAAAATCAAGCATAATAGTCAAAACATGATTTTAACCTTTTCCATTAATGTTGCAATATGAGTCAGGTCAAATGTACCCCAATTCCTCATAGGACTATCATATGTTCCATATAAATAGCACATGTACTTGTGGAAACTAACTCAAAAAAGTGAGAATTTTATTACACTAGTAAAAACTTTTCTCTCCTAAACTCTCTCTAGCCTAATCCATGGGTATCGACCAAAAACCCTAGGACTTGGAATGTGAAAGTTTGTGAACAACTCTAATAGCTGCTCCACAGACAAAGGAACAAGAAGTATATCTTTGGAGGTTTGTAAAGCAAGCATCAATGAATTAATCTTTGGAATTCAGATTGGCATTGGAGTAGCAAACCCCAAACCAACTTGTTCTGTCAAAACATAATTTTAACCTTTTCCCATTAACATGAGACAAGACACTGCAGAAACCAAATCAGCCTTGGTAAAGAAAATTAATACTATGTTTGGATTTTAGAAAAAGTGTGTGAAAGGAAAATGAGCAAGAAAAAAAATTTTAAAATGAAAGCCAGAACTCATTTATTTTATTAGTCTCAGAGTTTATCCTCTCAATTTTCCTAACACATCCAAACAAGATTAGAAAAAATTTTCCCACATATTATACTTTCAATTTTTTTTCCATTTACAACCAATGTCATTGTCCTCCACATTTCCAAGGATTCAAACACAGCCTAAAAGCACATTAGCCAATTCATACTGAATTCTCGGCAAATATAGAGAGATAAAACAAACAATAATGTTTATAAACTAAATGCATGTTACCCACATAAGTCAATGTTTGTTGCACAATGTATATAGAACTCAAATGAGGAGAAGATACCTTGACATGATACCCCACAAGCGACCTAGGCTAATTCCTGAATCATCCCGCAGCTCATGTACAAAACCTATATAGGGAAAGTCAGAGTCAGGAAGGTTTACATTGAAAAAGTAACAATAACAAAATGAAAGCAAAAGTTGTATAAAGAAGAGAATACCGGGAGCAGTTTGGTGAAGCAAGCCAAGTTGGAAGCAAGTAACAGATCCATCATTTCTCCCAAGCAAAAGGCATCCAGGTTTTGCTGCTATACAAGTAATTGGCTCATTACTATTAGAATAAGCTCGCACATCAAGCTCTGTAAGTTCGTCCCTGGAGAATATGGAAGCCAAGTCCTTGGAAAGTTTAATGAAGTAAGCAATTCCAGAGACGGTTAAGGTATAAAGCAAGTAGTGAGAGTTAGTTGGCGAGGTGCTAATAAAAGCGAAAGGAGAGAGTGGGTGACAGAAAATAAGACGGAGCCCGGAGTTGAGAGGGAATTCCTGAGAGAGCTTGAAGATTTCTAGAACATTTGATTGAGTCTTATGGATTCGCCTGTTAGATGGTGAAACTATAAGCAATTTTTTTAAAAAATAATAATAATAAACAATAAAGCTTAGGAGAAAACCGAGTTACCAAATGAGATGGAATGGACTATCCCCGTCGAAGTGAGTGGCAGAGGCGGAATCCACCGTCGGTGGAGCGAAAGTAGCGGCGCCGTCGTTGCCGCCGTTGTCAACGCGATTGAGGGATGACGGAACCGTAATGTCAATCCATTTGATGGAGTCGCTACCGATGATAGGGACCTCCATCCCCGCCACCCTCATTTTCGATTTTTCAATTTCTTCAGTTACAAATAAAACCTCCCTCTGCTCTGCTTCAGCCAGTGTGCGTACTTCTGAGCCAAGGGTTTAAGTTTAAACGACGGTCCTGCCCCTATTCTTGTCTTGTCACGTGCCGCGTCACCAACACGCCCATCCCAAATTTCTCCCGCTCCCTCTATTACTTCATACCTTTTATAATTTTTATTTTTTTTTAATACATCTAGATCTTTTCTACGGGGTTAATTAGTGTTATGCCAATAAACTCAGTTCAAGCCCTAAATTTTTAGACATCTACTAGTGTTTTGGCCCGACCTTACGTGGTGGATATTGCTATTCTATAGTATGGATCCTAATGCAAATAATATAGAAAAGATTTTAAATTTAATAAATATGAGTAATATTAACGAAGCTAAAGCAGTGACAGATCATCACCTCTTAGTTTTTAATTTTTTTATTATATATAAAATTTTATATATAATATGATTATTTTTATAATTACCATTTAATCATTTTTTATGTAAAATTCTAAATTCATCATATCAATAGTATCTAGGAATTTATATAAAATTCTATAATAAATATATCTAAAAAAAGTATTTAATATATTTATAAATGTAACTATTGGAGGAGGATTGTAAAAAGGTATTAATGTAGTTAATAACATATATCTAAAAAGTATTAATATAGTGAATAACATATATTGTTGGAGGAGTATTGTAATCATGGTTGTAATCATGGTTGGAATGATGGCTTTACAAATAAATTCAAGCTAACTTTCAAAGCTGTAAATAAGTTTAGAGCTCCAATATATGGATATCTGTGTTATAAAAAATATCATAGGAGCCATGTTGTGTTGTAACTGTTCATTTTGGAGTGTTGTTTTTTTTTTTCAAAATGATTAATTGCAACTTGAATGGGAGTTGATAGTCAAAAATGAATTTTGTCAACAACAACGAAGAAAAGCATGTTTTGCTGCTTTATGATTCCGCGGTTCTTTTGAGTTAGCCATTGCTCCACTATTATCACAATAGGGTGTAATAGGGTGGTCTGCATCTGGAATTACTTCAAGGTCTATAAGGAACTTACGAAGCCATACAACTTCCTTTGCTATTTCACAAGCCGCAACATACTCTACCTCGATAGTAGAGTCTTCAATACAAGATTGCTTTACACTCCTCCAAACTATGGCTCCTCCTCCAATGGTTAAAACAAATCCTGATGTTGATTTCCTATAATCAACATGAAACTAAAAACCTGAATTAGTGGGCCCTGTTGCTACAAGATCACTTTCAGAATATACAAGCATGTAATTCTTCGTTCTACAAAGATATTTAAAAATGCACTTGATTATAGTCCCATGCTCCACACTTGGGTTTGACTTAAATATGCTAATCAATCCAATTGCATAGCAAATATCTAGCTTAGTGTATAGCATAGCATACATGAGACTTCCAACGGCAGATGCATATGGAATCTGTCTCATGTTTTCAACTTCCTCTAGAGTTTTAGGTGACATTTCCTTAGAAAGTTTGATTCCATGTCTAGAGGGCATAAAACTCTTAGAATCTTGCATAGCAAACTTGGCCAAAATCTTGTCTATGTAGGATGCTTGAGATAATGCTATCTACTTGTTCTTACAATCCCTTATAAGTTTGATTCCTAGAACATAGTTAACTTCTCCCAAATCCTTTATATTGAGTTATTGGTTCATCCAACCTTCAATTGTTGATAACATTCCTATATCATTCCCAATGAGTAGAATGTCATCAACATAAAGAACTAGGAAAACAACCTTTTTATCTTGTATCTTTTTATAGACATAGGGTTCATCAACATTTTGCTGGAAATCATATGACTTGATAGCAGTATCAAATCTTATGTTCCAAGACCTAGATGGTTACTTAAGTCCATAAATGGACCTACGCAATTTACAAACCTTATACTCGTAGCCCGTTTTAATGAAACCTTCTGGTTGAGCCATATAAATGCGCTCTTCAAGATCTCCATTTAAAAATGCGATCTTCACATCCATTTGCCATATCTCATAATCAAGATGTGCAGCTATGGATAAGAAGATCCTGATGGATTTAAGCATAGCAACCAGCAAAAAGGTTTCCTCATAGTCAATCCCTTCTCTTTAGGTAAAACCCTTGTCTACTAGTCTAGCCTTAAAGGTCTTTACCTTCCCATCACTTCCTCTTCCTCTTTTGTAAATCCATTTGCACCTTATAGGTTATATCCCTTCAGGTGGATCTACTAGAGTCCAAACTTTATTAGAATCCATGGAGTCCAACTTAGATTTCATTGCCTTATGCTATTCTTTAGCATTAACATCGTTAATAGCTTCTTTATATGTTATAGGATCAAATTCATGTTCTTTTGAGAGTGCAATCATGTTTTCTCCAAGACCCATGTATCTCTTTGGTTGTCTCACAACCCTTCTATTACTTCAAGGCACCACTAATTGATGTTCAAATTGTGTTTCTCTTTCAAACTTTGAATCAGACTGTGTTATGACATCTTCTGAATTAACTCATAAATTTAAAGGATCAGACAATTCTTATAAGACAATTTTACTTCTAGGTTTGTTATTTCTCATAAACTCTTCCTTAAAAAAAGTGGCATTCGCACTAATGAAAACTTTCTTATCTTGAGGACCATAAAAGTAATAACCTGTTGTTCCCTTTGGATATCCTACAAACAAGCACACCTTAGTCTTTGGTTCCATTTTTGTGGACACAGGATTTAAAACATGTGTAGGACACTGCCAAGTTCGCAAATGACGTACAAATGGTTTACGTGTCCACAGCTCCTTGGGTGCCTTAGGCGTAGCCTTAGATGGAGCAAAATTGAGTAAGTACTAAGCAGTTTGGATAGAATATCCCCAGAATGAGATTTAAAGGTTAGCATAGGGCACCATTAATCTAACCATTTTTAAAAAAGTCTTATTTCTTCTTTAGCTACACCATTATGTTGAGGTGTTCTTGGCGCTGACAAATTGGAAATTATCCCATTGTGAATGAGATATTGCTAAAATTCATCTAATAAATACTCACCTCCCTGATCTGATCGAAATTGTGTCAATGGCTTGCCTGGCTGCTTTTTAACTTCGGCTTTGAATTCTTTAAACTTTTCAAAGGATTCACTTTTTCTGTGCATTAAATATACAAAGCCACGTCTTGAGTAATCATCAACAAAAGTTATGAAATATTCATAACCTCCTTTAGCTTCTACGTTCATTGGTCCACACACATCTATGTGCACCAAGTTTAGAACATTTGGCATTCTGTTACCTTTTGCCTTGAAAGGCCCTTTAGTCATTTTAGCTTCAATACAAGACTTATATACTAGCAAAGAACCCTCAACCATGTTTGGTAGAGTATTATCCTTTATAAGCCTATTGAGTCTATTTTGATTGATATGACATAAACGCAAATGCCAAAGATAATTTTGATTTATACTAAATTCTTTGACTCTTTTAGTTTTAAATCGTATTACTTCTACAACATTTACAATATAAGTTGTAAGAGCAAGGAAATAAAGATTATATCTTACAATTTCAGAACAAATAAAATCTTTATTCAAATAAATAGTGAGTGTCTCATTAAAATAAATTGAATATCTAGACTTTATTAGACAAAAGACAGAAATCAAATTTCTATAAGTCTTTGGAATGTAATAAACATTTTCTAAAACTAAGCTGCGACCATAATGAAATTGAAGAATAATGGCTCCCACATCTAATGCTGAAACGAAGGTGCCATTTGCCATCCCCATCCAAAATTGCCCTTTACTCAATTTTCTCCTTTATTGAAATCCCTATAAAGAATTGCAAACATGGTTGGTGGCTCTAGAATCTACTATCCAAGTATCTATAGAATTAACCACTGAATAGGCTTTTAACATATTTAGAAAACCCATACCTTGTTTATTCTTTTAGATTTGTTCAAGGTAGACCTTGCAATTTCGCTTCCAATGTCCTTTCACACCACAATGAAAACATTCTCCTTTGGTGTTATCTTTTGAAGCAGTCTTTTTCTTCATGGGCTTTTTCTTTACTCCCATTGAGCCTTTAGAAATCCTTTTATTTCCAACTATCTTCTTTTTACCCTTCGGTTTTGGCTCAGAAGTGGAAATTGCATGTGTTTCAGGCTTTTTTTTCAAATCAAAAACCTCTTCCACATTTTGAAGATCAATCATTAGCCCACTTATGGTGTAATCCCTAGTGTGTAATTCATAATCCAATTTGAACTGTGAAAATGATGAATTCAAGCTATGAACGATCATTGATATTTGCGTTTTCGCATCTATCTCAGTACCATTTAGTTATTCCTCATTGAGACAAGATATCACTTTTAGTATGTAATCTCTAACTAGCTTCCCAAGGTTCTATTTAAGATCCTTAAAGCATTGATTGCTTTCACCTTACCAGATCTAGTTTTTATACCAACCATCTCATGTAGGTTCAACATTATGTCAGCAGCATTACCCATGCCTTCATGCTGCTTTTGCAATATATTATTCATAGCATTTAGCTAGATTGTTTGCATCATGTCACTTCTTATGATATTCAATATCTTGTGGAGTTGATTGAGGAGTCAATGCTTGAGGCTCATGGTCAAAAAGAACCCATGTGATCATGTCATAATTAAGGATAATATTACGGTTATTTTTTCCATTTAAAGTAGTTATCACCATTTAGAGTACATTTATTTAGCGAAATTGAAAGTGGATTCATATTTGTGATGCAGATATGTTTCTAAAAGTACATTTGAAATTATGTAAACATACTAGTTATTTATAGACTTTGAACACTTCATGATGCATGTATGTAAGATGACCATATACAAAACCCTATAAATTATATTATTAGTTCAACGATCATCTACCTTTCTGTAATAAATTAATCGACTATGGGCCGTGAGAATTTACTACTAGGCAAACTAGAACCTTCTCACGTAACTATGTTGCCTAGTATCTTCATACTTAACATGGTTAAGGAGCACTTTTCTTTGGTCCACAAAGTTTACTAATAAAGCTACTGTAGGCAGGTTAATAGTAAATTCATGTTGAGTGTAACAACCATTGTTTCATTCTTTTAAGCTCCTTACTTAGTGAGCTTCTATGGGAGGTCTCACTTCATAATCCACCTAAAAAGATTTATCCTTTTGGAGACCTAGTCCGTTATGATCTAGATTCATGTTTGCTTGTAGGAAGTGACATGTTTCACATGCCAATGGGCCAACAATGGAGACCATGGACTCTAGGATTACTATCATCCTTTCCCACTCAATATTTTTATACTTAGGGTTTTGATTGACATTTAATCAAATTTTCTATATGCATATTTAGAATATTTTGAGTTAAATTATGGGCTTGGTTATGTTT
>NW_018397270.1:701087-710047 GCF_002168275.2 Theobroma umbraticum
GCTTTTAGTATATAACTAAGTCCTTATTATCATCTTGTCTAGATATAATTTATTTTCCTGTATTCATTATGTATCTCATAGTATAAAACTCCTTTTAAACTAAAACACATAATGTATGCATGGCATACCTTAAGAGATGTTGGCACCTTAATTCTAGATGACAGGTTTTCAAGCATACAATTAATATCTAATATCATTCATATAGATACATATATATACATATATATAATAAGCCACATTAATGTCCATCCTAGACAAAATAAAATAAAATTACAATTTGTAATTCTCTTCAATCTTGCTTGCTTCCACTGCTTGTTAGGATCACATCCATTTGGTACTCCTTTGAATTTTATAACTATTTAAAAATTCTCAATTTTAGTTTTAATTTTAACCCAATTTGAGAAAATAATTTTATTTTGTCCAATTAATTAATCTCATTAATTAATACCAAAATAAAAAATATATATTTTAACCCAAGGCTAAAATAAATTAATTTTCCAAAAATAAAACGAATTTTTGAAAATTTTATAAGAATATAGATATTAATATATATTTTAAAAATAATAATTTTATAAAAAATAATTTATTAAAAAAATTAGAAGAGGCCCACCCTAATAGGTTGTTACCCAACAGCCTAGGGGCGGGCTGCTCCTTTGCGGTAGCACCTGCTGTTGCACTTGGCAGCAGCATGTGTTGCTGACAGGGGCTATGTGCTGTTGAACAACACACCTCACCTCTCCTTTTCCCTTTTTTTTAATAAAAATATTTTAATAAAAAATATATATTTTTATAATAACAAAATTTTAATATAAGAAAATCTCTTTTTCTTAAAAAAAAATAAATACAAGAAAAGCTTCTTTTTTAAAAAAAAAAATTAATAGTCATAAAAAAAATTAAAGAGACCAAATATTACCTAATTACCTTTTTCCTTTTGGCTTTGAACTTCTTTCTCCATGGATGCACCAAATGCATCAAGTAACATTAAAATTATATGGGTTTTCCTAGTTACATAAATCTAAGAAAAAATTAAAAAAAAATCAAGAAGGAAATATGGTGATGATAGGTTACCCTTCTTTTTACATAACTAAAAGAAAAATGTTACATGTAAAATTTTCTAGGACAATTAATGTAGTAAAAATCTTGAATCATGTATCACAACATACAACCATCCAATGACGAAAAGTAAAATTACCGTTTTACCTTTTATGTTAATTTTGTCCTCTAATCTTAAATTTCATCCAATAAGTGATTCAATACTCTAGATCTAAATCTTTTGAGTATTTAAATATGATGAGTAGTTAATTTATCAATCCACTAGGCCTAGATTAAACACTAATCTTCTTGAAATCACTAGACGTGATGTTAATGCTATGAATTCTATTATTTGGATATATGTTCTCAGATATTCATCTTAATTATAATCGCAAAATACAGAATCTAGATTAATGATTTATGATGATCATGCTTATGGTAAATCAAAGATTATAAATAGATTAAACACGAGTCCACTATCCATCAGGATTTTTATTGTACTATAAGTAAATGCATAAGTGTGAGATCAAGATTTAGGTAACAGTAAAGCTTAAATTTGATTCTCACATGATTCAAATTCATGTTATAGTGTCAATACTTAAAGTCAATCATTTCGATGATTTCAGACTCATCATTCCCTTGAAATGAATCACATTTGTTTCCTTGGAAGTAATCTGAGCGCTACAGCCTTAGCACAATAAAGTGACCAGCTTTATTATATGGTTGTGAATAATTTTTAGATTCAATTAAAATACATGTCTCCTATGTATGAATTTTCATACAAATGTATTTTAATATCTCAATAGAATCTTGGTACCTTAATAACTAGATAATGAATACTTACTTAAACCAACTCTTTGTCTTATTATCAAAATGAATTTTCATTACAAATAAATTTAATGAAACTAAGCATGAGAATATACTTGCTTTCCCGAGCACTATATTCTTAAAATTCTTAACATGCGAGACATGTTTCTATGGGATAAGATGTGATGTAGTACCACATATTTTATGAGAAAACCTTGTTTTTGAGTATGGGTCATAGAGGAATATGTGCATGATATGTTAATAATGCATGTATGAATATGAGATATTCTATGTGATGATGAAAGTCAAATGTAGAGGGAAGAATACCACACAATTAAAGCCTAGATGTGGGGGTAAAAATACTTCTTGAATATAGCCAAATGTAGGGGTAAGAATACTACACAAATATAACCAAATATAGAAGGCAAGAATGCCACACATTTTTAGAGCGATCCCACTAATCTTAATGCACAATTCCACCATGTGGTGATGGTGTTCTGTATAAGTGAGGTCGATGTGCCACTCATGACACCCAGATGTGGGTGGGATGCATTCATTTATTGAGCATACATGCTGACTACATATTATGAATGGCATGGATATATGTATATGTTATTATTGCTTATTATATTAGAATAATTACTTTATTATGTAGATTTTTCTCTAAACCATAAGATAGTCAAGATAAATTAATAGATAGAATAAGTCCTAATGCATTAGTTAAGTTATAGATTGAAAATTGATTGCTTAAGTTATATGGATGGAAAGATGATCACTTGATGTTATATGATTGAATTCTAAAGGAGAATTTCGAGAATATGAGTAGCTCATATGACTTATGGTAAGATTGACATATATTACCCATAGTTTGGATTTATATGGTTAAGTATTGTTTCTCTTAAGAAGGATCCGATACCAAAGGTAAGGAACAATTTTGTTGGTTTTTTAAAAGGTTTTGCGTAAATGTTCAAAGTAGTTAAAGAACTATATATCTATGAAATGTCGATATCATTATGAAAAATGAGATTAGTTTGTAGCAACTTTATTTTATGAGAAATTTGGAAATAAAGTATGTTTATCTTAAGATTCATGTTTGCATTAATGATATAATTTGTCCAAAAACTCTTCCTTTTAACTTGTTCCATTCTCGTATTCACTCACGAAGTCTTTGTGACTCACACGTTAGTTTCTCTTATTTTTGTTGCAGATTAATGATAGTCCTTTAGCCACCCAAGTCATGGAGATGTGATTTGTTATTCTCTCTATTGGTAGGTGGTATAACAGCCCTCTTGAAGCTTAGAGAGTCAAGTCATGTTCTGTTTGACAAGTCAATCCTAATTATTTTGTAACGTTGTTCGATAATATTGTCATGATGTAGCCATGTTATGGCATTATTCTTGGTATGGATGCTATATATGCATATATATGAATTAAATATGATGGCTTAAGAGCTTATGAATGGACCATAAGTGTGCAAAGAATGTTATATGTATGGGTGTATTGGCCCATATTTGATTATGAAATATTTGTTTATGAGAATGTTTATGAGCACGTTGATTGGTGAAATCCATGAGCATGCACTTATGCATGTGTTTACAGGATAATGGGAAATGTATGATGATGATGGTTATATGATGAATAATAGTTATGCTCAAATGACGTTAAGTCTAGTAAGTTATGCCCATTTAGGTTTTTGCACTGGTCATGATCCTTCAAAATTGACATGTGATAGCTATGTGTAATTTTTAACGTTGACATTAAGGGTGACTTTAAACTTATGGCCATACACAAGACAACAAAACAGGGAAATATCCCTAATACTCTGGCACACAGCTCATTTACTTTACTACATCTTTGATAATTATAATTTTGAGTAGCCGTGAAGTTGATTTTCACAATTTTTGTAAGCACACTGTAAAACATATTTATAGTGCTCTTTAGTAAATATTTATCATTACGCTTATTAAATATTCTATACAAGTTTCCTATGCATATTTAGCCATAATTTCTTATCCAATTAACATCAATCCTTCTCAAAACTTTATACAAAATACACAACTGCCTTGAGCGCAATGTATGGCTCATCTGGTAGTTCAAATACCAAAGCTACTTTAAGTACTAATAAAAAAATTATTTGACCTCAATGTTCCTATCATGTAAACACCACCAATTAACTCCAAGCTTGTTTATGAATTCAAAGTTTACTCTCACTCCGATTTATTTTAATGAGCAAGAAGATTACTGCATGTCGTAAGTTAGTATTAATTAGAGAAAGGAGCACAATAACGATCAATCTTACTTCTTCTTTTAGCCATAAAATGAAATGGTACCATCTTCCTATGGCTAAGACTTTATGGGTGCACCAAATGGATCAGTACCTACCCCATGGAATGTATGCCAAAATGCAACACTGTATCTCAACCATTAGCATCTTGATAAATCTCATATAAATTAAGATTAGAGACCAATTGTGAAATTTCACCTTCTAACTAAAGGATAGAGTTATAATTTAACTTGGTGAGCTACGGATTTAAAGTTTTTAGAAATGATTTTGAACAATTTTAGCTTAAGAATATCCTTCAAATGATTTCAAATAAATTTTGGGGAAGTTGGGTTTCAAATGGGGTTAAAAGATTTGATTTTTCACTTGAAAATAATATTCTAGAGCTAAAGTATCGAGACTTGATTCATGAGAAAAATAAAGTCTCGAGACTTTGGAAGAAGTCTTGAGACATGCTACCTAAACTTAAAGTCTTAAGACTTAGACAAGAAGTCTTAAGACTTAGGTCAAAAAAACCTAAATAAAGTTGTTTTGTTTCAAAAAGTATCAAGACTTAGGCCCAAGGTATTGATATTGTAACAACCACTTCCCGTGATCGTTATCGACGCTCGGGTCTCATGAACAAACTCATCAAATCTCAAGCTTGCCTTAAGTTTAAACCTTTTTCTTATCGATTACCAAACATTCGATTGCTACTTTTAAACCTTTGAGCATGTTTATTTAATTTAATATGAATTGTAATATCAAAGTATAGTTGTTTTATTCTCTACATAATGTAAATCTATCGTAGCTATTAATATCATAATACATGGTTAATTTCAAACATAAGATATGCTGATTTAACTATCCATTAAAAATATAAACTCTATATTTAGATTATATTCCTTTACATAAAACCTTTAGCAGCGAAGTGACATAAGGGAAAGTACTATGAGATACCATTACCTATTCCAAGGTGAAGGGGAAAATTCGCTAGAGTATGCACTAAGCAGATCATTTATTTGCAAAGTAAAATAGTGTGGTTGGGTCTTACAGACTTAATGATCATCAATTCAGTGAGCAAGTGAGGATGAGAAGCAAGCATTAAGGAAGGAACATTTGAATAATAAAACTAGAATATGACAAATTAAAAGTAAATAATTAGCACAAGATAGGTGCCTTGCAAGTATAAATGTAGATTTGCACGTAATATGGTGTCAAAACACAATAGTTTCAATACTGTATAGATAAAAAGTAGGTTCATCGAGAAATCAATAAAATTTATAATAATAGTAATGAACCAGAATTCACAACTATGTACCTTTATTTAATTTAGCATGGCATGTATAAAATGATTTCAATGTGCCATTTTAATAATATGCTCATATCATAAAGTGTATGAAAAACTCTGTGACGTAAGGAAAACGAATTCAAAACCATTGCCATGGTATAAATTAGAATCTCAACAAGTAAAATATATTAATCTTGAGTACGTCAATAAACTCGTGGGCTCTCTCCCATGTAGATAATATTTCAGAGACCTTTCGCTCTACTGTCCATGCCAATTGTATACCATGTATTAATATGACCATTAAGTGAGTGGCATGCTCATAATCCGTGGTACTCGTCACGTATATAACCCTGTACCCTTACCACCTAAATACAAGGTTGTTGGCTTCCTGTTGCAAATAACCTTTAGCTAGAGCTCACTTGTTCACAAGCATAACACATGGTTTGGTGTGATAGTAGGATCTATTCTTGATCATCTTGTTTTAACTAAAACAGAACCTTTCAAAACTAATGCAAGGCTTTTAAGAAAATTAGAGTATAAACTCTTTGAAAGAAAAGATGATCAATTATGTACAATCTTAGTTCCATAGGTGATGCATTGCTCAAAACAGCATGTGTTATGGAATCAAAGATTAAGTTAAAATCATTGCATCATATAATCTAATTGTTTTGCATCATGCTTTTAATTATACAATTCATAAAGTCTTAGAAAGGCACATTTTGAAGTAAAATGGTTCAAGGATTTGTTTCCTAGTTTTTAAAACATATAGTTCTTATATTTATACATATTACATACTTGAAACAAATTTGAAAGCCATACCACAATCACAATAGCCTCAAAGTTTTATACCAACTCATGCTTTCTATAATGACATTCCAAACTAACTTAATATACATAGTCAATATAGCATAAGGAATATAACTTTTAAAATAAGTACACCCCACTCATCTTAATTTGGTGGGATTTTACCTCATTAATCATCCAACCTTTAGTGAGCTTATCAATGCTAACTCACAAGTATTTGGCAAGCTTTCCTTTTAGTATCAACAATGCCAAATTTATATGTCAAATTGCATATCATTCAAACTCAATTTCAATTATTTCTTGCTAGCTTCCAACTAACATTTCAACATTTCAATTATATACCACTCAATCATATTCATTTCACTTACCTATGGAGTTTCTACTATTTTAAGAATACACCGAATGTTTTAGTTTTAAGAACATTTTATCCACATCTTACCTTTTCTTTTCTAACTCCAATTGTGTCAATTCAAAATAGCTGCCAGCCATCCACATCGCACACTTACTTAGTATAGTTAATAGGCTATTTGATTAAAGCTCCCAACCAACAAAGATTAATAACTCTAAGGTTCAATTTCAACAGTAATTCACAAATGTTTACCACTTACTTGCTAATTAAATCATGTTCAATAGTAGGTCTCGGTTGCATATGTCCAACAGTGTGCGTGTAGCATTAAACGTTCAATTCATCCATTCTTAGCAATATATATGATACTTTAGTTATTACTTTTCTAAAATGGATTATGCATATAGATGGAAAGTAGATATAGATGCTTACCTTTAATACTATTCAAAACTCCTTTTTGCAGCTTAATGACATTTAAATACTTCCATCGCACTAGCAAGCTTTTAGATTTACATGCACCCATATCCACATTTAATTTGTTGCCGCAAAGAAATTATCAAACTCAAACCATATACACCAATATCAACTTAAATTCTAGAAATCCTTACCTTGTTCTTAGTCCTTTAAATCCCTTAAAAATGTACCACAATTACTTAGTTTTCATGGGTAGCTCTCAAGTATTAAGGGCATCAAAGGCTCCTCTAAAGCGTTTCACCTCCATGTACTTACACTTAATATATATTATTATTTTTTTGAAAACGTTTCCTAGGCTTTCAGGTTCACTCAATATTGGGGATGATGAGGAGCTGAGTTGATGTGTAAATGATATTTTGATGTCTCCTTAGATGTGAATATGCTTGAAAACTTGAGAGGTTGTTAGTTGGAAGCTCTCAAGTTTAACTAAGAACAATGGAGGACAAATGGAATGTGAATTGCAAATGGGGCGAATTCTCTAATGTTTGACTTTTTCCCTTGTTAATTTTTTTTTATCTAACCAAACTTCTTTTTGCTCCTCCATGTGGCCAAACATCTCATCTTCATTGGGCTTTGGCCATGTAATTTTCACTTTTATCCTTTCTACTCAAAACTTTAGTGAAATCTTTGTTCTTCATGCCTTATATTATTGGTTGCATGGTTACCTTTAATTCTTTCTTGTGTTGAAACCATGTACCTAAATATATGTATTAACATATTCTTTACATGCCTTATATCCTTAATTGCATCAATATAATTCCTTGTATATAAGTACTCCAATCTCTCCCACTTAGGTCCAGTGTAGAAATATTAATGTCAATATACACATTAAATTTAATAATTCAGCCTTCCTATAAAATAGTATTATTTTAGTCTTATTTTAATATCATTGTACCATGAGTAAATTATTACTTTGGAGGTAAGGAAATGATTTTTCAGCATTTAAGTTTAAGGGTTTTGCTCCAAAGTTTTCGTTAAATCATGAAGATGTGATTTTTAACTTTTAATGTTAGGTTTCAAGCATTTTCCAACATAGTGGGCACACTAAGAAAAAGTTATGCTTAATAAAATATCAATTTTAGAGACTAGACTATGGTTAAAATATGAACAACAAATTTAAATAGAAAATATACTAAGTTGGTTGAAGATTCATGTTAAAATTTATGGTCAACAAACGAATTACAATATAAGGAAAATTATTAATGTTTGTTTAAATGTTGCTAAGCATGATAGAAAAAGTTGGTATTTTTAGAGAAGTTGAGTACTCATTGGAAGCCAAGAAAAGGTTAAAGACACTCCAAAAAGGTGAGTAGATACATCACTTTCAAACTGTTTTAGTATGAAAAGTTGCTAGATAAGGAAGCTTAAAGTAAAGTAGCTAAGTGAGGGGATGAATTGGTTTTTTAAATAAAAATTGATCTTTTTAGAGTAGAATTAAAAATAAGAACTTTTTAAGACATACCTTAAATACTAGTGGGATGTCATTACTGATGATTCTTTCATCCTTATGATTATTAATTCTGTAAATGGTGAGAAAACTCTCAAAGATTAAAGTAAGTGGACAAAAGCTGAAATGAGGAGAGTACAAATCAACTTTTAGGCCATGCACACTCTCATTTGTGCACTTGATTATAGAGAATACAATAAAGTGTTCATGTGCAAAAGTGTTAAGGAAATTTGAGAAAAATTAGAAGAGTTATATGGAGAAACAAAGAAGGAAAAGGAATTGGAAGACAATTCTTATTAGAATCAAAACTCAACAAGCAACATGGGAAATGCAAACAAGGAATCAAGTGAAGATGAATCCTTAAATAATATTAATTTATGCCTTAGGGCTCTTAAAGAGCTAAAAGTAATTTCTTCATCTTGTTAACTTAATTCATATGCTTTTGATGAATTGCATGATGCTTTTAAGGGTTTAGCATTTGAGTTTGAGAAAATGAATT
>NW_018397270.1:710057-714514 GCF_002168275.2 Theobroma umbraticum
GAAAACCATTTCCATACTTAATGTTGAAAGTAAATTTTTGGTGAAAACAAAAATGGACTTAGGAAAAGAAAATGAAAATTTTAAAAATGATTTTGAAGGTTACCAAAAGAAAATTGATATTTTGGAAAAAAGGGAATTTTGATGTGAAAAGAAAATTTGAAGATTTATTAAATGAGAAATAAAAGGTTTTCTTGAATCGCTTATCCTACAAAATGACCAAATGCAATCATTGCACATTTTATAGTTATTGTTCATACACTTGTTCAATTAAAAATTGTTTACCTTATAAATGTAGACAAGTATGGATTCCAAAAGGAACTTTGTGTGACGAGACTAATTTTTAGGGATCCAAAGCAATTTGGATACTAAAGATTAAATGAAAAATGTCTCTTGTAGGTGTGCTAGGGCAAGGAGAAATAATTCTTGAAGAATGAATGCTTTCTAGTCACATGCAAATGAAAATCGGTGATCTTTATGCTAAAAGCCTTTTTTTTAATGAGAATTTTGATTGCTTATTCATTGAATGTTTTATTGATTTAGCTTGGCATTTAAAATTATTCACTTTTCTTAGTTGAAAATTTTGGTTGCTTATTCTTGCTTGAATATTAAGTGTATAATTCTTTGACTACTCTCCCTTAAGCCTTATTGATAAATCTTCAGTATGCAAAATTGATTTAATATGATACATGTTATAAATTACAAAATATTGAAGGAAGTAGAAGTCTAAGATTGATAGGTATGTGCTTCTATATGAACTTGAATATTTCATAATCTCTTGCCAAAAGTTAGTCATTCTTTGATTGAGAAAATTGATTGAATAACGTATTTGTTTCAATTAATTTTGCTTTGTTATGTAAAATGATTTGTTATAATATTTGCATATATATATATTACATAATTTTTCCTCATGCTTTGTGAAATTGGTTCATATAAATTTTTTTGGAAAAATTATTTTTAAGCCTAACCTTGACCGCAAGAGCTTGATGATTGAAGGTATGCATGAAATGGCTAATATGTGTTTATTAGATTGATTGACATTATTGCCTATAAACAAGGAAAATTGGGTCTAAAGAGTTGACCTTTTGATTTCCTTGTGTCTAAAACAATTTAACCACTTAAACAGCTTTTCTTTTAAGACTTAATATAATGTTTCAAGTTGGTTAAAATTGAGCATGGTAAGCGTTGACTACTTGAATTGGTATTTTAAAAGAAAAATGAGCCTATATGAGAAAAATGTTTGCCATCCTTAAGTTTATAATGATTTACTAATTGGACAAGTTTATTTCATGATGAAAATACGTATTGACTTGTTTTTATTCGATATGCATACTTGCTTGTCAGCTTGAATGGTCATAAGGGTATTTTCGGCATATGATAAATATTTGAAAATGACCTTGACGTGTATAAACATGATTCGTTATGCTCATTACATATTTCATAAATTGTTTAAAGTATAATTGAACAAATTGAGTGATATGGAGTTCATAATTTTTCACAAAGTATGTCTAATCTTGAATGTTTCAAGTTGAAAAGTTTGTAAAAAAATGTTAAATCTTTATCAATTGATTTTTTTTTTTCAAAATCATTTTATTCTCTTTGATTGAACTTGATTTATTGTTTTTGATGATATAGCATGGCTGAGCAAAATTGATTTGATACATAAATTATATAAACCCCATTTTGCTTGATATTTCTCTCATGATTTATGAAATATATTGAAAGTGTTTTCTTAGGTATAATCATGCGTTGATAATTTGACATTAATGATATTTTAAGCAAATGAACAAATCTTCTTGTAATGCTTGTGGCTACAATGGTTTTCAATGATATAAAACTTGAATAAGTGCGCCTTATCTTAAAAATGCTATTATACCTTGTTCTTATTGCAGATGAATGCTTGAATGACTTAAGGGCATTTTTATCTATATGTTAAAAAAATGTTGAAAATGTTAAATTTGAAGGTTATTATGCTTGAACGTTGTTTAAAATGCTTGTACATTTTATAAGTCATTTTCAAGCATCATGATGAAAATTGAACATGATTGAGCATATTAGAGACATGATTCTTAAAATGAACATTTCAACTTTTTAGTACTTGTGAACAATGAGCAATAGAAGCTAAAATTTAAGTCCACTCATTTTTCTTGAAAAATCTTTGATTATACATGTCCAAAATGATGTTCTAAACATGGTTGAAATGAAATTCTAAATTGTTCTCACACGAGTCTATATTTTGAGATCATTGTATATTTTGCATTTTTTTTAGCTTTTGAATGTGCAGGGATCAAGCATAGTCGACTCCTAAACATAGCTAGGTGCCTATTGCAAAACAAAATGCAAAAACACTGCTAGAATGGTAAAAAGTCGACCCCTAAGATATGTAGTTGATTCTTGAGTGCTCTAAAGTCAAAATGGATAGGTTTGAGTTTCAAAATGTTTTTTTACTTCAATTCTTGTCCATTGCAATATTTTCCTCCATGAATTTCCTTTCAAAAATGATTCTTGACTATTTAAAATATGCATTATAAATATTCTCATGATCATTTAGTGCAAGTATATGTTTTTGAAATTGCAACATTTGTTGAAGAGTGGGAAAACTTTCTTGATTGCTTAATCTATCTATTCTCAAGCATGACACTCATTGATTTCATAAGTTCTCATGTGTTTACAATGTTAAAATTGAGATATGGAAAATTATTTATGAATGCTTGAATTTATACTATTAGATAAATAATATCATTTCTTGAGAATAAAATATTCATGTGCTTATGTTGAAAAATCTTTTCAATGAATCTTAAGATCAATTTTTGAAATATGATTTATGATTATACTTAAATGATTTTTTTATGATTGTACTTAAATGATTGGTTCAAGATTGATTTTTTTATTATACTTATGAAATCGATCATGATGAACTTGTTGAACTTCATGAAAATGAAATTTGGTTCATCTATTATATTTTTCAAGAAATGCTTATAATGTTTTTTATTTTACTTGACCTTAAGGTTTGAAGTCTAAAACTTAACTTGAGCTATGCATTTGATTATGAATTTAATTGTCAAGCTTGATCATGACATATAATGTGGGTTGACATAAAATTCATTTTGAATAAGTATTTAAATATTAACTATGTCTTCATTAAGCCTTAATGTTTACATGATCTAAAGATTTTGTGTGCATCTAACTTTAGCTTATAGGTTGTCATAAACAACTTGACACGTCAAGTGGAATATGGCCTATACCTTTTGTAAGCAATGAATGCCTAATCTTTTTCTTGAATCTTGACAATTGGTATTCATTGATACTTGGATAAACATATTCATGAGTTGAGTTTTTTATTTTCAATTTTTTTATTTAGTATCACTCATGAATTATGAAGAATATTGAGAAATATCATGTGCCACCTGAAATTTCAATGCTTGTATTTTTTTTTATATATGTCTATATATCTGTGAAAGTTGGAATCATGATTAATGAAGATAACCATTTTATTTTTTGTAATCATGCTAATGCTTACTTGATCACAATATTCTCTTACAAGATTGTAATAAGTGTAAAAATACTTTCATCATGCTTCATTAATAATGATATGACTTTAATGAAAGCTCTCCTCGAATTGATAATTTCATATATAATTTGGAGAATACATCTTACAATACTAGCTTCAAAATGACTTGGATGAATGACCGTTTGAAAATGATTTGGAAGAATACTTGTTAAAAATGCTTAATGATGATAATTTTTTAAATTTTTCCTTGAGTTATTATTTTTATATATGAATCAGAGAATTTCCTGGAAATGCTTGATTGATACTACTTGGTTGGTTGATATTGAGAAGAAATAATGAATGCTTGATGATGATTAATTATTGATAATACTTAATGATAATTGAGAATGATGCTTGAAGACTAATGATACCTTAGACATGCCTACGAACTACTTTACAAATATTTCTTGAAAATATGAGTATTTGATGTATATGTTGAGCATCTATTCCAATGCTCATACTCTTTTAGTTCCATAAATACTTGAGTGTTGGGAACATAAATTCAGTATCCATTTAAATTCTCATTTATTCTAGGCTCATAATTTTTCTCTTAATATTTGATCTATTAAGGATCTTTAATAATGTGTGTTGAGCTTATAATTTCTTAAAAGCTTGGGTGAAGGTTGATCATGTATCATATACAAATAAAAATATAGCAAAAATAAATTTAACAAATTGAATTACGCCTCACACTCTTACAATCTATTCCTTGCCAAATTGAGTACAGAATTAAATTAATAAATAAAATTTCTGATCATATCACTTTTCCTAAATAACAAAGGTTGATAAATCCTTTGTTAAACCACCAAATCAGCCTTCAAAAAGCTCAACCACTTTAGTCCGGTTGTTGCAAACCAAAGCTATCCAAAGAATTCTTGTGTAGCTTTTAATGGTAATCCACACTAATGAA
>NW_018397270.1:714524-714875 GCF_002168275.2 Theobroma umbraticum
CTTCTTTAAGGATTGAGAGTGCTTTGCCTTGACAATGTGCTAGCAAAGATAAGTTTCATAAACTTATAATCAACACAAAAATTTGAGACTGAACACACAAAAGAAATCAAGTGAATGAAAAATTATTTTTTCTTCATACAAGGAGTGACAAGGCAAAAAGAATTTCAAGTGTGCTATTCTTCTAATTTTTCAGTTGCCCTTTTATTTTTATTTAGAGGCTATAGCAAGGTATTTATACTATAGATTAATTTTAAACCCTAATTACAAAGCTATTATGTAATTGCCAATTAATCCAATAATTTGATTACATAATTTAATCAAGCCTTTAAGAAGCCCAATTAACTTAATTAT
>NW_018397270.1:714885-716488 GCF_002168275.2 Theobroma umbraticum
CAATTAGGCCTAATAACTTAATTAAATAGTTTATTTAATTAAGCTGAACAACTTAATTAAATAATTTTAATCAATTAGGCCCAATGAATTAATTAAACAATTTAAATGATTAAACCCAACAACTTAATTAAACAATTTTAATCAAGTACTTGAGAAGCTAATAAGTACCAATTTGATGAAGTCCAACTTAATCACCTTTCCCATTTTATTTTCATCATTCATTTTAGGCGTGTGACCAATTAGGCTTTTGGCATGTTGACAATGAACTTAATATGTAATTCTTAAGTCAAACTCAGAATTAGATAAATTTAAACTATTTTAAATTTATCATTAATCAAATCAACTACCTAGAGTTCATAGACCAAGATTGGGATGTAGCAATCCATTATGGCCACCCAAATGTAGAAGAGTCAAGATGGTTTGGCTCAACCTCTCATTGTAATTCATTCTTTTATCATATATTCTAGAGATGATAAGAGCATCGTGTAGTGTCTACTCTTATTGATCTCCATATTTGTTTTTGAAGTTTGATTATTAGCTTTATAGAGACTTATGAAACTCCTTTCATAATCTCTAAGGCACCTTGGCGAAAGACTTTAATAAGCTAATATCAACCAAGAACTGTTAGAATATGTCCTCTACATCACTTGGGGTGATGATACCTATCTTGACCAATCATTTGCCTTCACATACTTTATGCTATACCCAAAAGCATCTTGTTTTGACATTTTTGATTAAGCGCCTATAAGGATGAAATCAAAGCATAGCACTCCACACATAGGACAACCTGGTGTCTTAAGTTTAGAGAGTATTTATACAATTGACACATGAGAAATATTACATGGACACTTGAGTGAAATACCAAATGCACTTATCATGGCGGGTCATGTTTAGTGAACTTGCTCTCCCAAGCAAGTGCTTACATTCTAGTTTTAAGTATTATTATATTTCAACTTATGAGATCGGTTGCTTACTTCCTAAGTAAAGAACGTAGAATGTATTTGTCTCTAGGTATCATTGATGTCTAGTCTCAATGATGCATTGACCATGAACATTTAGAGATTATACTTTGATTCATAAAAATCTCATAACTACAACTTATTTCAGTTCCCTTGTAAGGTATATTAATCTCATGGACTTCATGCAATTAGACTTATAACCAATTATAATTAACGTCTTATTGATGAAGGAAAACCCCTAATCATTCAACATGAATCATATTATTGCATGATTGTAATCAAGCCTTAACCAATCCCAATTGATTGTAGGGCTTATCCCAACTAGTCAATCATTGTCATTGATATCATAAGGAATTAAGATCTTTAACAACAAGGTTTGGTGAGAATTTAATATTTATGTTCTTTATTACTGGTAACATCTTTCTAAACACTAAAATTGATATTGTGCCTTATATTACTTCTCACTTAAACTTGAATGTTGAAATACATAATTGGTATCAAGCCTTAAGTTTTCTCAATTAGTATATAGCTTTAAAATTAGCATAAAGCTTTATAATTACCTCTTCTCACTTGAGCTTTAAATTAATCATATCTTTCTTAAATGAGAAAAGAAGTTTTTACTAGTGCTTTACCAATTGATATAA
>NW_018397270.1:716498-717062 GCF_002168275.2 Theobroma umbraticum
AATGATTCCATCTCTTATAATTGATATTGTGCTTTTACTTATATCTATCAATTGATATATTGAGCTTTAACACTTGGTATTGAAGTTGAAATATAGCTTATGTGCTTATTGAGCATCTTTATGATTATCTTTCTTAAAATTCATAATTGTTATGTCCATATTTCACTTATAGACTTATATACATGTGGCATTCTTATTGATAATTTTCTTGATGAATTAGTACTTGAATGTGTTTAATGGCTATATTTATTAATAACTTGGTTGAGGCTATTAAGTGCATATATAAGATGACTTGGTGGCTTTATGGTTATGTATTCATGGTCTTAATGCTTATATTCTTGATGATTTTCGCTAACATTATTTCTTGAGCTTATGTATTTAATGCTTACATTTTTTAACTTTTTTGATATAACAAAAAAAAGGGAGAAGATTTACTAGCAAATTTAATTTTATGCATATGTTAAGGGGAATAATTTAAAATAATTTTAAATGAAAATTATGCTCATAGTTTTATCATGTCACAAAGAGGGGAATTATTAGCTTTAAAATTATTATAGTTTTGAT
>NW_018397270.1:717072-717259 GCF_002168275.2 Theobroma umbraticum
TGATCAAATTTGCTTGAACATTATTTGAGTGTTCCTTGACAAGTTCTTGAAATGATTTAACTCCCATACATTTGTTCGTATATATTTGTAAGCTTGACTCTTGAAGTTATTGAACTATATCTATAAGCTTGTATGACTTATGTGTATGAGTACTTATAATTCCCATTCATTAAAGTTTGATTTAAAG
>NW_018397270.1:717269-717452 GCF_002168275.2 Theobroma umbraticum
AATCTAGATGCACTCATTAAGGGGAAGCTTTGAATATCTTTTTAAATGATGACAAAAAGGGAAAGAAGGAAGATCAAGTTAAATAGAGTTTGATAGGTCTTCATGTTTAATTTATGTGTGTGATGTTTAGTTCTAGTTTTATTGAGTATTATGTGCTTGTTATTATGGATATTCAATATATCT
>NW_018397270.1:717462-728426 GCF_002168275.2 Theobroma umbraticum
TTGTGGATATTGCATATCTTGTTTAGCTACTGTGGATATTATAAATATTTTATTATAAATCTTTAAAGAAAACTAGTTGCAGTAACTGAAGGGGAGTAATCCTCATTATGCGTAAAGATTTGAAGCATTCATATTGACCATAGACATTATACTCTTAATCTGAGAGTATTTTATCATCATAAAAAATAAGAGCTAAAGAATGTTGATTCCATGTGTTTTTGATTATAACAAAACATTCCCATTCATTGGTGTCTAATTGTATTATTTAAGCATGCAACGGAAAACTTAAATTCATTAATATATTTGGTATTGGAATGCAAGTCAAGATGCTTGTTCAGTTGCAAGATGGGTTAATTAGTTAAACAAGAAAAGAAAAAAAGAGTTTTAATGAAGGTAGATTAATCTCACTTGGTTAACACAAATCCTTAATCAATGAAAACAATTCTAGCATTACATTAAGGATAGGCAAAAAGGTCTTAACTAGTTAAGACAAGGTTTAATCAGCTAAGCTGGTGTTGGTGCAAAACAAAAGCCTTTTAATCAATTAAAAGAAATGAGTTAATTGGTTAAAAATAAAAGTTAAAGTGTCAAGAAGCGCCAAAATTCAAATTCAAAAAATTGATAATCATCCAAGGTGCCTAACCAAAGGATTTAAAGTTGAAGAATTCTTAATTAGTTGGATCCTATTTTAATTAGTTAAGGATGAGTGGAGAGAAGCTTCAATTAGTCAAAGGGAGCATTAATCGGTTGAAATAAGGCTAGCCAAAAACAGTGCTTGAAGGTGCTTGAAAATAGAAAGTTATTAATTAGTTAAACCTGCTGTTAATTGGTTAACATAAAAAAATAGTGTGCAAGTCAAAGAAGGCTTAACCGATTAAAGCTTGCCTTCAACCGGTTAATGAAGCATTGTCTACACATTTTCATTTAAGCATAAAAGGACAAAATTACAACAAAAAATGGCTAACTTTTGTCTCCAACGATCAATAGTGATTTTTCAAGTATTTAAAGCCTCTTCAATAGTTAAAAACATAGAAAGAAGCCATCCAAAGTGATTTTAAGCTTAAAAGACCAAAAACCTTCGCTTTACACTTGCATTTCACTCCCAATGTTTTGAAAAAGTGTTTGAGCTTAACATTGTACATCTTAGATCAGCTAAGTGATCAATTGTACTTCATCTTTTCTTTATTTCTTATTTACCTAGAGTGTAAGAGACATTTTAAGGGGTAGATCAAGCTTATGTCAGCTTAATTATTGTTGTTGGATCTAACTTATCCTTAGAAAAGTTAATTTTGGGTTTTGGTTGATCTCGAAAAAAACCATTGTTAAAAGTTGTGGCTGAGCTTGTAAAAAGTCATTGTAAAAGCTTGATGGAAGCTTGGGAATTCCACTGATTTTAGTGACTTAGTTTGAAAATCGTTGATTGAAAGATCAAGGTGATGGATGTAAGTTAAGGGAACCAAACCACTATAAATCATTGTGCTTTATCTACTTTGTTTTATTTTCCTTTTAATCTTAACTCTTAAATCACTCTTTCAACAAGCTTTAAACTTCCATTATCATATTTCCTCAATTAGCTTTTAACGCAGAAAGAATTTTTGTTTTATTTCAAAAGTGCTATTCACCCTCTTTAGCACTCTCTTTGGGACCAATAGTCGGAACTTTGTTTCTTTTTTATTTACTATAAATGGGTATGGTTTTGTTTATTCAAATTTATTTTTAATGCTTTTGATTATGTAGCCAATAATTGAATGATTTGTCAATCTAAATGAGACTTAACAAAGTGATTTTAGATTGTACTAAGGTTTGTATAGTGTATGTTCATGTCATTTAGGTGATTTGATTTGCAATTAGGGTAAACATACACCTAAATGCCATACATAGCCAAATAAGAACACTAGCTTAATAAACCTTATTTAATTGGTTACTATAGATATATAGTAATCTAATTAAGTTAGGTATTTGTACAAGTGTCTCAACAAAGACTTGTGCATAGTGTTAGAGTTAGATTAGCAAACCACACATGATTGTAAATAATGAGAGAAACAGATGTTAGATGAAATGTTGAATGAACCCATAATCTTGGGCTTTAGTCTATTGCCTTTCTCTAGTGAAGTTTTAGTTTCCATTGATTAGCTTAGTGTTTGATTGGATTTAGTTTTAATTAATTTTTTATATAATCAAGTTACTTGGATAAGATTAGTCTGTCATAATTTTAGTACTTAGTGAAAAATTAGGAGCAAATCCCTATGGGATATGTTTTCCATCTTACTTGTTAGATATGTATACTTGCATGTACTAAATTAACAAGAAGGTCTTAGTGCCATTGCTAGGGATTTATGTTTCCTATTTATTTTGCTAATATTAATATTACAGATTCATCTTAATTCGACTTTTTCTTTCATTGTTTTTCAGATATGTTCCGTCATTGTATGAGAAGAGTAAAAAGCTTAAAGATTTTATCTTGTGATCTAGAGATTAAGAGAACATTTTAAAGATTGGGATGAGAAAATCAATAAGTTTTTGCTTAAATTGATATAATGACTAATCAGTAGATTGAACAGCAAGTCCAAGAGCAAGTAATGGAAGGGAACCATTACTTAAAGGACTATGTTGTTCCATTGGTACGAGTACTTCTTTCTCTCATTTGTAGATCGGCCATTTAAGCTAACAATTTTGAGATTAAGCCGGCCATCATCACCATGATCTAGACTTTAGTCTAGTTTAGGGGTCTTCCAAATGATGATCTAAATGCCAATATCTCAAACTCTTTTGAGATAGGTGATACTTTTAACATAATGGAGTCATAGATGATGTGATCCACTCGAGACTTTTCTATTTCTTATTAAGGGAAAAAATGAAGCTGTGGTTGAACTTACTACTTACTGTATCGATTACAACTTAGGATGACCTTGCTCAAAAATTTCTTTCCAAATTCTTTCCTTTAACCAAGACAGTGAAGATGAGGAATGATATTACATCATTCATACAACTAAATGTTGAATCATTATACGAGGCATGGGAGAGGTACAAGGACCTGTTTAGACGTTACCTTCATCATGGTCTTCCAAAGTGGCTTCAAATGCAGACATTTTACAATGAATTGAGTAGTCAAGTGTAAACCACTATTGATGTTGATATGAGATGAGCTTTCATGGCAAGTTCAATTGATGAGGCATATGACTTGTTGAAGGGTATGGCATCGAAAAATTACCAGTAGCCATAAGAGCAATCAATGCATAGAAGTGTAGTTGGAATTCAAGAGATGGATGCCATTTTGACATTATAAGCATAGGTAGTAGTTCTGATTAAAAAACTTGATTTTTTATGTGCTAACTTAGTTCAAAGTCCTTTTGTAGTTTGCGAGTATTGTGGAGATGGGCATGCTAGTTGTAAGAGCCCCAATTTTCGATGTAAATTAATTAAACTAAGAATGATTCATGAATAAGTGAAGTCTTGAGGATTTGGATGATATGTTATGTATGCCAAGTGTTTGAAAGTGCACATATTGACACTTAGGCAAAAAATTTTATAGAAATAAGTGATAAATCCCATAGTTTAAGGTTTTGATCTAAGTTTGATGTTATATTTGTGAATATTTGTGTACAGGATTAAGTAAAATGAATGATTTGAGGTGTGATACTAACAGGGAATGAAATTAAGGTGTTAGACTTGAATTTTTGAAAATTTGGAGAGATAAAAATTGCTTACAAGAGAAAATATATCAGAAGATGTGCTTGTGAAAGTTGATAAATTCATTTTTCTTATAGATTTCATAGTACTCGATATAGAGGAGGATAAAGAGGTTCTTATCTTCCTTGGGAGACCTTTCTTACGTATTACTAGAGCATTCATCGATGTGATAAAGGGAGAGCTTACCTTACGAGTGCAAGATCAAGAGGTAACCTTTAATATATTTCAAATTTAAAGTTTATTAACGATCATGATAAGTGTTTTGTAGTAAGTGTGGTTGATAGAATAATAAGTGAAGTTTTCAGGGAAAGCCACCCTATTGACCCACTTGAAGTTTTCTTGATTGTTAATTTAGATATAAGTAATAAGGATGCCATGGAAAGTGTAAATGTGTTTAATGCTTCATCTCGAGTTTTAGGGACACAATTTGAGACTTTAGATCTATCATCTTCTTCATCCTCACCAGTGAAGCCTTTTATTGAAGAACCTCCTAAGTTAGAGCTTAAAGCATTGTCAAATCATTTGAGGTATGCATATCTTCGTAACTCGTCCACTTTTGCTGTAATTGTTTCATCTACTCTTATTAACAATTAGAAAGGTAATTTGTTAAGAGTTTTGAGAAAGCATAAGAAGGCATTAGGGTGGACAATTACAAATATAAAGGGGAAAAGTCCTTCAATATGCATGCATAACATTTTATTGGAAGATGATCACAAAGCCACTATCGAGCATCAGAAAGATTGAACCTAATCATAAAGGAGGTGGTGAAGGAGGAGATCATCAAATCGCTAAGAGCTAGCATCGTCTATGTTATTTTAGATAGTGTTTGGGTAAGTCCAATGCAATGCAGACTAAAAAAAAATGGGATAATAGTAGTTCCAAACAAGAACAATGAGCTTATCCCCATGAGGACAATAACCGGGTGAAGAGTTTGCATGGACTATTGAAAGTTCAACAAGGCCATAAGGAAATATCACTCTCTTTTACCTTTTTGATTAGATGCTAGAGTACTATTATTTGTTGGATTGGTATTTAGGATAAAATCAGATAGCAATAGCTTCAGAAGATCAAGAGAAGACAATCTTTACTTGTCTTTATGGCACTTTTGCTTTCAGAAGGATGCAATTTGGACTGCGAAATGATATAACCACATTCCAACAATGCATGATGGCTATTTTTTCAAATATAGTGGAGAAAATGCTGGAGCTATTTATGGATGACTTCTCTATTTTTCTAAGCAATTTTGATGAATGTTTGTTAAATCTTCACAAGGTTCTGAAATGACGTGATGAGACAAACTTAGTGTTAAATTGGGATAAGTGCCATTTTATGGTACAAGAAGGGATCGTTCTTTGTCATAAGTGTCGACTTTATACGTTTTTGATGATAACAAAATATTCTTCATTTATTAATGTTTAACTTCATTATTTAAATGTGCATGATAAAGTAAATTTCGTTAATGAAATGAATGATTAAAAGTAAAATTATATAATAGATAGGCTAAGTATTTAAAGTGGGAAAGATGGAAAGAGAGAGTGAAGATAGGGCTTTTGTGATTGATTATCAAAAGGCCTTAATCAATTCAAAAATGGCAGGGCTACAAGTTAAAGTGACATAGAAAAATCTTAATAAGTTAGCATTAGGCTTAATTGATTAAGAAGGTGATAGATAAAGGAAAACAGAGATATGCTAATTGGTTAAGGAATGGGGTTAATCGATTAAAGCACAAGACCTAAAGATCCTCCAAAGGCCAAATTCAAATTCAAGGTGAAGTTGACTGTTGAAGGGAGTCAAAATGAAGAAGTGCAAATTCAAAGAATTTTTAATTGATTAGAGCTTATGTTAATCGATTAAGGTTGAAGGAAGTAAAGTTTTAATCAATTAAGGGGAGAGATGACCAGTTAGAGGAAGTTTGTTGAAGTAGAGAAACTTGAAGACAGAGATCCCTTAATTGGTTAGAGTCTGCTATAATCGATTAACGCAGAGCACTTAGCTGCAAGATAGTGCAAGACAGAGAAGCTGTAATCGATTAGAGTTGTCTGTAACCAATTAGTCGAACTCTATTTTCTCTTTTGAATTTAAACACTAGAGGATAAAATAACATCTAAAATGACATCAAAGTTGTTTTTAACCACTATGAACTATCTTAAATAGAAAAATCTAGCTCCCTAGGTATAAATTGAAGTACCAATTGTCAAAAAAAGTAGATTGACTCGACAGAAAGCCATTTTGAAAGAAAAGCCAAATAACCTTCACCAAACACACTTGTTCTTTACTCATATTCTAGAAAAAATGTTTGATCTTGATTGTAATCTTTTCAGATTTGTAAAGATTTTTATTATTCATCTTTTTTTTTCTCTTTCTTGAGAAATTAGAGTATGGGAAGCACTCTAAAGCTTGTTGTAAAGGATTAGAGCTTGGGTTAGAAGCTCACCTTGTAGAAGCTTGGTGGAAGCTATTAATTCCACTGGTATAATAAAGTTAGGTTGAAAATCCTTGATTGGGAGAACAAGATAGTGGATGTAGGTCAAAGATGGAGCCATTATAAATACTTTTACATTATCCACTTCTTTTTACCATTCTTTACTCGGTGTCTTGTAATTTTAATAAGTTCTA
Source organism: Theobroma umbraticum (assembly GCF_002168275.2). NCBI lineage: Eukaryota > Viridiplantae > Streptophyta > Magnoliopsida > Malvales > Malvaceae > Theobroma > Theobroma umbraticum. The sequence continues at coordinate 723,769 of NW_018397270.1, forward strand.
GTCCTTCCCTTCATCTAGTTGATTAAAAGTTCTACAAGCTTTAAAAGGCTGAACAAAAAATTTTTAGTGCTATTTACCCCTATTCTAGCACTTTAATGAGGATAAAAAAGTGGTATTAGAACCATGCCCTCAAATTTAAGGCTTAACATCTTTAGAGGAAATCAACATGGCTTTGCAAAAGTCTATTGTTGCTAACGGTTAATCCATATATTGACCTCCTCTATTTGATGGATGAAATTATGCTTATTGGAGCATTAGGATGTCTAGATATATTAGAGCCCTTGATTAAGAAATAAGGATGCAATTATGAGAGAACCCTATGTTCCCACTTCACTTAGTTTTGTTATAGGTGAGAAAATGTTTAAACTAAGATTTAAGTGGACTAAAGTTAAAGTTAAAAAGGTCCAAACAAATTTTAAAGCTATCAACAGCCTTCACTGTGCATTGTTCCCTTTAGAATTCAACAAAATCTCTAGCTGTACTATAGTAAAAAAGATTTGGAAAAAACTTAAAGTCATTCATGAAGGGACTTCACAAGTAAAAGAGTCTAAAATTACCTTGCTTACTCATAATTATTAAATGTTCAAAATTGGAACCGGTGGAAGATATCACTACCATGTTCGATAGGTTTACCAATATTATAAACAAACTCAATCACCCTGGGAAAACCATTCTTAAACATGAGTTAGTAAAAAGACTACTTAGATGCCTTTTAAAATACTAGATACCCAAGGTCACTGCCATCTGAGTGGCTAAGGATCTCAGTGTGGTCACACTTGATGAAATTTATAACTCATTCCTTACACATAAATTTGAAATGAAGGAAGAAAAAAAGGAAAAAAAAAGAAAGAAGTCAAAGAGAAAAAAAATAATCTTACACTTAAAATTAGTACATTTGAGGAAGAGCTTGAAGAATTGTCAAGTGATGATGATGAAGAATTAGCAATAATGGTCAGAAGGTTTAAAAAGCTGATGGGACAAAAAGGTAAAAGATTTGGAAAAAAAATTACAAGAAAGACCAAGGTTTCTCTTGAAAAAATAAATACAAAGGTGATCTCAACTAGAAGGATGAGATGATTTAGTTTGAATATAAGAAACTAGGACATTTCATATCAAAATGTCCAATGTCAAAGGAAGAATCTTCAAAAAGGATGAGAAAACCAAAGAAAGCAATGGTGGCAACAACACGGTCAGATAGTAACTCTTCAAGCTTAGAAGAAGAAAAAGAAAAATTGAAAAAAGAGAGCAAATTTTGCTTGATAGTAAGAGAAAAAGAATTTGAGGTATCATCTAATTCTGTGATATCTGTTATTATGATTTACGAGATAAGTATGATTGTTTATATGCTAAATTTAAGAAACTTTGAAATATAAAACAACGAGAACAAGGTTGTAGCATTGAATGAAAAATTAGAAAAAAATAAGTATGAGTATAACTCTGTTTTTTATCTAGGGAATATGCTTCAAATTGAACTTGAACAGTCCAAAACTAATTTTGAATTCTTGAAGTTAAAACTAGAAAGCAAAAATTTGGGATTACAAAGAGCTGTTGTTGCACTTAAAGTTGAAATAAAAGAAATATCAAAACTGAAATCAAAAAGTGAAGAAAAGCTTATAAGAAACACAAACCTTAGAAAGAAAATGAATGCATTCTCATTTCATTGTTATGTATGTGGTAAAAAGGTCATATGCCCTATGATTATTATCATAATAATAGAAATCTCCATAAAACAAAGCTAGTTCGAGTTCTTAAAGGATGCCATGTGATTGTTAACCCTTAAGGACATATCAAAGTACGGGTACCTTTAAAGATAAAATTTGTTTTGTAGGTTTAGTAAAGACAAAAAGGTCAGTGTTTTGAAGCTTAACCAAAGAGATGCAGCCTTGGTTCTTGGATAGTGGCTACTCAAGACACATGACTTGAAATGAAAAGCTATTCTCAAAGCTTGATAAGAGGAAGGGTGATACTATTTTCTTTAGTGATGACTCCAAAGGTATTATCCACGGAATAGGAACCATTGGTAACATCTCTTAAACTTAAATCAAGCATGTTTTATTTGTGAAAGGTGTAAAGCAAAATTTGCTAAGCATTAGTCATATTTGTGATAGAGGTTTTATGCTTTAATTCCCAAGTATGTCAAATGATTGATTATGATAGTATCAAAGTTCCATTCCTTGGGAAAAGAATTAAGAATATGTATGTCATCTTTCTTGAAGAAATTGAGGATAGTGAATTATGCCTTATTGCCAATGATGTGTGTGATAGTTGGTTATCACATAAAAGACTAAGCCATGCTAGCATGGACACCATATCAAAACTCTTACGAAAAGACCTAGTCATTGGACTTCCACAGATATCATTTGAAAATGACAAGGTTTGTGATGCATTTTAATTTAAGAAACAAGTTAGAAGTTCATTTAAATCTAAGAAAGTCGCATCAACTTCTAGGCCAATTGAACTATTGCATGTTGACTTGTTTGGACCAATCATTATTGCTAGTCTTAGAGGCAAGTCATATGGCTTCGTTATTATAGATGATTACTTTAGATTTACGTCGGTATATTTTCTTACTTATTAAAATGATGCATTGCCAACTTTTGTTAAATATTGTAAAAGAGTTTAAAATGAAAAAGTCTTTACCGTTGTTAGTGTTAGAAGTGACCATGGAAGTGAATTTGAAAATGACAACTTTGAAATATTTTGCAATGAAAATGGTTTTGACCACAATTTTTGTGCTCGTAGAACTCCAAAACAAAATGGAGTTGTTGAAAGAAAAAATAAGACTTTAAAAGAAATAGCAAGGACCATGCTTTATGAAAACACCTTGCCAAAATACTTTTGGGCTAAGGCTGTGAACACTGCAACTTTCATTTTAAATAGAGTTTCCATTAGAGCCATGTTTTCTAAAACCCCTTATGAGCTTTACAAAGGAAGAAAATCAAATATCTCTCACTTAAGGAGTTTCGGATGCAAATGTTTTGCATAATAGAAAACACACCTTAGAAAAATTCGATGTTAAGAGTGATGAGGCCATATTCTTAGGATATGCATTGAACTCTAAAGCATATAGAGTGTTTAACAAAAGAATTCTAGTTATAAAAAAGTCAATTCATATTATTTTTGATAAGATTAATGTTGTATAAAGGAAGGTAGTGTTTGATGATGATGATGTAGATGACATTGAGAAGAAAATGGAGAAAATGAGCTTAGATGATAAAGAAAATGATGAAAAGAGCTCAAAGGAGCAAAAAGATAAAGAACCACCATTAAAAAACTTGCAAAGAGCTGAAGAACAACATAATGATCTTATGAAAAATGGAGATTTGTAAGAAATCATCTATAAGAACTAATTATTGATGATCTTTCAAAAGAAGTCCAAACCAGAAGGGGATTGAGAGAAGTTTGTGAGTATCCTGCTTTCATATCACAAGTAGAACCAATAAATTTTGAGGAAGTTGAAAAAGAAGAGTGTTGGATGATAGCTATGTATGAAGAGAGTTGTTTGAACCAATAATTTGAAAGAAACAAGGTTTAGACGTTAGTTCTAAGGCCAATCAACCATCTAATTGTTGGTACAAAATGGGTATTTTAGAATAAGATGGATAAGTTAGGAAATGTGGTAAGAAACAAGGCAAGGTTAGTTGCTTAGGGCTATAATCAAGAGAAAGGTATTAACTATGATGAAGCCTTTGCCTTATTAGCTAGATTAAAAGCTATTAGACTTTTACTTACCTATGCATGCTTTATGAACTTTAAGTTGTTTCAAATGGATGTTAAAAGTGCATTTCTTTATGGCTTTATACAAGAAGAAGTACATGTTGAATAGCACCCTAGTTTTGAAGTGTGTGATAAAATTGGTCATGTATATAAATTGCATAAAGCTCTATATGAATTGAAACAAGCTCCTAGAGCTTGGTATGAAAGACTTTAAATTTTTAATCTAAAAGGGATATTCTAGGGAAAGTGTAGATAATACATTGTTTATTAAGGAAAATGAAACTGATTTGATTGTAGTTCAAATTTATGTTGATGATATAGTATATGGTGCAACTAATGAAAGGTTGTGTAAGAATTTTACTAAAGAAATAAAGGGAGAATTTGAAATGTGCTTGATGGGAGAGCTAAAATTCTTCCTCCGTTTACTAATTAAGCAATGTAGGGATGAAATATTCATCAACCGAGAAAGATATACCAAAGAGATGCTAAAGAAATTTGGTGGGATGAGTATGAAATCAATTATAACTCTTATAAGCCCTTCCATAAAGCTTGACAAGCATGGTAAAGGACACGATGTGGATCAAAACCTTTATAGAAGTATGATTGGTGTACTTCCTTATCTAACATAAAGTAGACTTGATATTCTATTTAGTTTGCCTATGTGCAAGATTTCAATCATGTCCCAAGGAATTATATTTGATTGTAGTGAAAAGGATTTTTAGATATCTCTTAGATACTCAAGGCTTAGGCCTATGGTATCCAAAAGATTAATCTTTTAATCTTTTTGACTATTTTGATACTGATTTTGGTAAGAGCAAAACTTATCGAAAAAGCACTAGTGTTACTTGTCAATTGTTAGGAATTTTGAGAATACCGTACCTTGGAAAGTAAGTACATTCTCATGCTTAATTTCATTAAATTTATTTGTAATGAAAGTACAT
>NW_018397270.1:728436-728673 GCF_002168275.2 Theobroma umbraticum
AGATGAAGAGTTTGTTTTAGTAAGCATTCATTATCTAGTTATTAAGTTACCAAGATTCTATTAAGATATTAAAATACATTTGTATGAAGAGTCATGCATAAAAGACATATATTTTAATTGAATGTAATAATTGTTCATGGCTATAGTGTCCAAATTACTTCCAACGAAATGAATGTTATTCATTTCAAGGGAATGATGAGTCTCAAATCATCGAAATGGTTGACTTCAAGTAATGAC
>NW_018397270.1:728997-729128 GCF_002168275.2 Theobroma umbraticum
AAATCTTGATCTTACACTTATGCATTTGCTTATAATAGAACCAAAATCCTGATGGATAGTGGGCTCATATTTAATCTCCATATAATCTTTGATTTACCATGAGCATGATCATCATAAAGTGTTGATCTAGA
>NW_018397270.1:729675-729777 GCF_002168275.2 Theobroma umbraticum
AAGAATAATTCTAAGTTTATTAGAGCTTGGAATATCTATGTCCAAATAAATTCCCCACTTAACTTTGTAGAATTTAACTTTAAGTTGAAATGCATGTTTTAA
>NW_018397270.1:729787-743668 GCF_002168275.2 Theobroma umbraticum
TAAATTGTGTACAAAAATGACAGCTTTAACATGTTGGTCTTAATTTAGACAAAAAAATATGTTTATCTTAATTTAAGACAAGAAAAATATTTTTTGTCTTAATTTAGATAAGAAAACATATTTGTCTCAGTTTGGACAAGATAAAATTTTTTTGTCTTAATTATAGACAAGAGTTGTCTTAAATTAAGATAATTTTAGTAGGATTCTTGCAAAATGAATCTAAACAACCATATTGATAAAAAGAGACTTGATGTTTGACTATTACTTTTTTATTTATTATTATTATTTTAAAATAAAAATGAATAATAATAAAATAAGAGTTATTATTCAATAAAGAGTTTAATTTTTTCAAGAACTCTAAATGATAATTAAAAAATTAAATGATTTATTATTTAATTTTAATTTTGATAATTATGGAGTATGTTTGATGCTTCCATAACTCTAAATGGATGGTCAAGATTGATTTAAAGGTGTTTCATTTTGATTAAACCTTTTAAGCAAGAGTTTTAATAAAAAGAGAAAAGAATGGAAGAAAATGATAGAATGATGTACTTTTTCTTGAAAAAGTTTCAGCAGTTTCTTCTCTTCTCGTCCTCCAAGCTTTTCTAAAGAAAAAATAGACCAAATCGGTTGCCATCTTGTAATCTTGCATTTCACACCTTGTCCACTCAAGGTTCAAGTTGAAAGTATTCTTGAAGAGTAAGTGGTAAACTTGTTTGGTCGAGAAATCATTTAGTGGTATGGTGGTATCCGAAAATAAGAATCTCACAATAAAAGGTATAGTTTTTCTTACTTAAGAGATTCTTATTTTTTTATGTGATTATGTTACTTGCAATAATAATAACAGTAATGTGTGTTTCTGCTTGTGTAATTGGATTGCTTACTTCCTTTATAAAAGAAATTTTTGAAATCCATGCTTTACACAATCACATTAATTCATTAAAATCCTACTCTAACATCAATTCCTTGAAAACATGCTTGTGTCTTGGTCTTGTAAGGGATAAAATTCTGTTGCTTTATTGACTACTAAAGATGAGTATATATCACTAAGTAGTTGTTGTGCACAAATACTATGGATTCGACAACAACTAAATGATTATGGAATGACTATGCATAAAGTTCCCATATATTGTGATAATATGAGTACCATAAATATCTCTAAAAATCCTATTCAACATTCTAGAACAAAGCACATAGAAATTAGACATCATTTTATTAGAGATCATGTGCTTAAGGGAGATATTAAAATAGATTTTGTTGACATCTTGTATCAATTGACTAACATTTTCACAAAACCATTGTGTGAAGAACAAGTTTGTAGAATTAGGAGAGATCTAGGAATGATTGATGCTAATGAAGTCTAAGTTGTATTGAAATAATCATATTTTTGATGACATATGGCATGATGATTGTGTTCATTCCTTGATGTAATTGATTAGGAAGTGTTTTGATTAGTTATAGGGATGTTAAAAGGGAAATAAGACTCACATTAATCAATTAAGACTTCCTTTAATCAATTAGAACATCTCTGTCTTAAGTTAGCTAAGCTAAGTCAGTGAACTTTTAATCAATTAAAGGAGTCCTAAATCATTTAATGAAAGTTAGACACTTTGGAAAGCTTTAAGTCAGAGATATAGTAAGTCGGTTAAGACTTAGGCTAATTAATTAGAACACCTTTGCCAGTAAAAGGACTGTCAGGTAGGAAAAATTTCAAATAAAAAAAAAACTAGGTTCGTGGTGTGGGAAACCACCTACTCAAAACGTGGGTAATTGGTTAATGACCCCTTCTTAAAGAGCCTTCCAACTACTAAGAGAACCATTCCCTAGAAAATCAAAACCTAAGAACTTTCAGATTTTCCTCTCTCTCTTTTCTTCTAAAACCTGATAAACCCTAAGTGAAGAAATCCCTATGGCAAAAACATCTCACACACATAAGGTTGTTGAAAAAGGGACAGGGAAAAGAGAAGGTGATGATCCATCATCTCTTCCTCTGAAGAAGAAAAAGAAACCAAGAATCCTTAACTAAGAAGAAGAAGAAGATTTTAAAGAAAGGAAACAGAACAATTGATAGAAAGATCCTCACAAGAAAAGGTGCCAATTCTACTTCTTGATTTAGGAATAAGTTACATGCTGATAGATTTAAGAGAATAGAAAATACAACAATTTCATGTGAGAAGTTCTTTAATTGGACTAGTTTTAATAAAGTACCGACAGTGAAAGAGGATTTAGAAGGATATTTTGAAACCTTGAAACTGAGGAATATGAGTATCTTTAGGTATAAGATGTTTAGCCCTTCATTGGTAAAAGAATTTTATTCTAGTATTGCTGTGGACAAAATTGAATGTTATCTAGAATTTACAAAAGATGGTTTAAATGTGTTTCTAAGTGATAAAGAATTTCATATCAGTGCTCGAGACTTAAGAGAATTTCTAAAAATAGAGTTTGAAATGGGGAAATTCAAAATGCTTGAAAAATATGATCCCAGTCATATTTGGGAAATTGTAACTAGAAGGAAAGAGAATTTTCCCTCAAGAAGTTATGCCAGCGACATTAAAAATGCTCAACTCAGAATCCTGCATTATTTTGTTATAGCTACACTTCAAGAAAAAAGTAATAGCTTTACCTACGTTAGTGCCCAGGACTTATGGCTGGTGGAAGCTATGTTTAATGACATTCCACTGAATGTAGGAAGATGCATGGTTGAGAGAATCAGGGCAACTTTGTTGGGAGATAAGGCTAACATGCCATATGGCAACATCATTTAAGCTCTGATGAAAAAGAGGGGGATTTGGAGTATAAGATTCCAAGCAACTTTAACTAAAAATAAAGATAAGGGAATCTTCTTAAGGATTGTGTTGAAAATAAGCTACAAATTATAGTGGCATGAATGCATCAAAACCATAAAAAATACACCACTGCCCCCCACTACTAGAAGTCCTTCCACACTTTTCACCAAAGTCAGCCAGCCTCCTCCTTAAAGTGAGATGATTTTTAATCTCCTCATGAGGATTCATGGAAAGTTAATTGAACAAGCTGTGAAGATAACAAAGATTAAAGAGAAGTTTTAGCATCTTGAAGTTCTTCTACATCAAGCTGAGATAGCCAAATCCTTTACTTCTAAAGCTCCAGCCACTACTGCAAGTATGTTTAGTGAAAGAACTGCTATTGAGCAGTTTGATCCAGACACATCTGAACATGGAGAAGAAATTAGGAAAGAACAAATAGACAATTAAAAGAAACAAGAAGCTACAATATTTCTTGAAACAAAACAAGGCCAAGAAACTAATGGAAGGTGAAAAGGAAATTGAACAAGAAAAAGGAATGGAGAAGGAAACTCAAGGTGAAGAAGAACCCTCAATTAATGGAAAAAGTGATGAAAATCCCTCTAAAGAATTTGAAGGCATCCCAATTTCTAACTTTATCAGAGGCATTCTTAAGCAAGCTAAAGCAGACTCGATAAACAAAGAGCAGAGATAAAACATGAAGTTTAATCAGCTTAATAACGGAAAGAACAAGTTACAGAGGAACCAAATCAAGACAAGGGTAAAGAAATTGATACTACTCTTATTGCAAAGAAAATTGTAAAAAAGGGTAGAAAATAGCTGAGTCCACTACTAGAAGTTCTTCCACACCTTTCACCAAAGTCTTTAAAAGAAGGAAATCTACTAGAATAGCTGAGTCCACTACCAAACCAATACTTAAATCTGCATCACCTTAAGTTATCTCTTTTGGCCCAGCCTCCTTTTTTGAACTTGAATCCCTTCATTCCACTGATATTGAACCCCTTAATGTTCACCTAAAGACTGATGAATCCTCCTTGAATGAGTCCTTTTTCGACTCTGATTGGATGAATTTCAACTTTAGGCTTCTCTGTTGCATGATAACAAATAAAGGGAGGAAAATAGGAACATAGTAAAATAGGAATACGAAGTAAGCTTGTAGGAAAAACAAACTCAATCTTTAAATATGTCTTTATTATCTTTTATTTTGGTGTGTTTTATGAAATAATGTTATGTTGCATTATGAACAATGGCTGAAGGTTATGTCTTTATGATTAAATTATGTTGGATATATACATGTACATGTTCTTATGGCTGATTGCCTTTATTCTCTATAGCTTTATATTGGATAATTTTATTGTGGCACATATTTATGGGGAAAACATACTCAAGGGGAGCAATCCTTAAATCTGCACATAAATTCTTTATTATAGATAGTGCACACTTAATGTAGGAGTGTTTTGTCATCATCAAAAAAGGGGGAGAATGTTGACTTTATATGTTTTTTAGTATTACAAAACATTCCTCATTCATTAATGTCTAATTTCATTATTTAAGTGTGCAAGGTAAGGTACATTCCCTCAATGAAATGAATGGTTGAAAGTAAAAGCATATAATAGATAGGTCAATCAGTTAAAGTGAGAAAGATGGAAAGAGTTAATGAATACAAGGCTTTTGTAACTGATTATCAAAAGGCCTTAATCAATTAAGGAATGGCTAGGCTACAAGTTAAAGCAAAATAGAAAAATCTTAATTAGTTAGCACTATGCTTAACTGATTAAGAAGGTGCTGGACAAAGGGAAATAGAGATGTGCTAATCGGTTAAGGCATGAGGTTAATCAGTTAGAGCATAAAACTTGAAGATCCTCCACTCCCCAAAATTTAAATTCAAAGTGAAGTTGATTGTTAAAGGGATTCAAAATGAAAAAGTGTAAATTTGAAGAATTTTTAATTGATTAGAGCTTATGTTAATTGGATAAGGTTGAAGGAAGTAAAGCTTTAATTAATTAAAGGGAGAGATAACAAGTTAGGAAAAGTCTACTGAAGTCGATAAGCTTGAAAACAGAGATCCCTTAATTGGTTAGAGTCTCCTATAGTCAGTTAACGTAGAACACACGATAGTAAGACAATGCAAAGTAGAGAAGCTGTAATTCGTTGTAGTTGCTTGTAACTAATTAGTCGAGGTTTATTTGCCCTTTTTGAATTTAAACACTAAAAGACAAAATGACGGCTAGAATGGCGTTAGAGTTGTTTTTAATGACTAGGAACTATCTCTAATAGAAAAATCTGACTCCTCGAGTATAAATTGAAGTTTCAACGGTCCAAGAAAGTAGATTGAAGCATCAAGAAGCCATTTTAAGCTAAAAACCCAATAACCTTCACCAAAAACACTTGTTCTTCATTCTTGCTCCAGAAAGAGTGTTTGAGCTTGATTGTAATTTTTCTAGATTTGTAAAGATTTCTATTGTATGTCTTTTTTTTTGCTCTTTCCTAAGAAATTAGAGTGTGGGAAACACTTTAAAGCTTGTTGTAAGGGATTAAACTTGGGTTAGAAGCTCACTTTGTAAAAACCTAGTGGAAGCTATTAATTCCACTAATATAGTAAAGTTGGCTTGAAAATCCTTAATTGGGAGATGAAGGTAGCGGATGAAGGTCAAGAAGACTAAACCACTATAAATACTCTTACATTGTCCACTTCTCTTTACCCTTCCTTACTTGGTGTCTTGTAATTCTAACAAGTTCCGATCCTTCCTTTCATTTAGTTGATTAAAAGCTCTCCAAACTTTAAAGAGCTGAATAGAAAATTTTTAGTGCTATTCTTAGTACTCTAACGAGACCAACAACAAGGTTTTAAGCAAAGAATTGAAGGTGGACAAAATGAAGATAGAGACAATCGAGAAGCTTCCACCACTAAATTTTGTAAAAGGTATTAAGAGTTTCCTTAGTGACGCTAGTTTTTATTGGCGATTCATTAAGGGCTTTTCTAAAATTGCTAAACCTTTGTGTAACATCTTGGAAAAGGATGTTCGCTTGAAATTTGATGATGCATGTCATTCTGCATTTCTAGAATTGAAAAAGAGATTAACATTTTATTATAGTTTTTGATTCGTCACTCCCATTTGAACTTACGTGTGATGTTAGTGACTATGTTGTAGGTGCAGTGTTAGGATAGAGGAAAGCTAAAGTTTTTCATTCTATATATTATGCTAGCAAAACCTTGATTGAAACTCAAATGCATTACACTACTACTAAAAAAGAATTATTACATGTTGTTTATACATTTGATAAGTTTCGTTCTTACTTGATTGAGATGAAAGTTATCGTTTATATTAATCACTTAGCAATTAAGTATTAAATTGCTAAGAAAGAAGCCAAGCTAAGGCTGATAAGGTGGATATTACGGCTACAAGAATTCAACTTGGAAATTAGAGACAGAAAAAGCACAGAGAATCAAGTAGTAAACCATTAGTCAAGGTTAGAGAATGACAACCAAGGTAAGGATTTAACTATGATCAATGAGAATTTTCTTGATAAGCAATTATTGCTTGTTGATCAAAAGAGTATACGATGGTATGCTGACTATGTAAACTATATTGTGAGTAAAGACTTCCTTTTAATTTAAATTTTCATTAAAGCAAGAAATTTCTTCATGATGTTAGATTTTTTGTATGGGATGAATCATTTTTGTTCAAGCAATATGCAGATAGAGTTTTAAGAGGGTGCATTCCAGAGGAAGAGGTTGAAAGTATTTTGACTCATTGTCATTATTCAAAGTATGAGGGATATTTTTGAGGAAACAAATTATAACTTTATTATATAGAGTTATCTTGCCATATTTTGAGTGATAAAATGGCTAAGTCTTTGAGTTTAGACAAAGTTTTAAGTAGTTTTTTTTTGGTTTTTCTTTAATGAGTTAATGCATGATTGAGCTAGTTCTCTAAAAGTTAGTTTAGTTCACTTGCATAGTAAAAAAATACCTATTTTTAGCTATGACTGATTTAGTTCCTATGTTTTTAAGGCCCTCAAAAGAAAAAGGGTCAAGTGGCAATGAATTGTACAAATTGGTCAGGTGCAGACTTCACCAAATATACTATGGTATTTCATACATAACTCTAGCTATAAAAGTCCAATCAATGTGATTCTTTGAGCATTGGAGAGATAAAAGAAAGCGTTACAACTTTCAAGTTTATCACTTCACTCAATTCTGACAAAAACATGGTCAAAATCATGTTAAAAGTAGCCAGATTGTAGTAGTTCTGCACTAAACAGCTTGAAAAGCCAAAAATACATGTTCCCCAAACAAGTCAAAGAGTTTGGCATTGTAGTGCCAAACAAATAGTAGCACAAGAGCAAGTCAGTAAGTTTGGCACCTTAGCATTGACAAGGGAATTAATGAATCTTGTACACTCGATTTTTCATCATGTGGTTGCAATGGGAGGCATAAAAAGGTGGCATTTTGGCTCAAAAAAAAGGGGGAGAGTAGACCTCATTTTGGGAAAAATATGGCTGAAAACAAAGAAGGAAAAAGGAGAAGAAATCTTGAAAATCAAGCTTGGAAAAGCTACAATCAAAGACTTTTTCACTCTAAATTTGATTTTTTTTTTCAATTGCTCTTTCTAGAAATACTTTATTTTGCTGAGATGTTGGTTTGTATTATGGATATTTTGAGCTCAATTTCTTTATCTAGGATTATGGTGGATGGTATTATGTAGTTTTGACATTTAGATTGGTTTTTACATACTCTTTATGGAATTATCGATGTTTATTCAAATTTGTATTTATATTCTCATTTGTTGCTTGATCACCAACAAGATGGGTTTGGGTTTTTAAATGATGCTTGACAAAGATAGTCCAATAGACCTAAATTTGGATGATGTATTTTCATTCCATTGAATAAATTGAATGTGTGATTAGTTAATAGGGTAGTCGTACACCTATTAACCATACATAGTCAATTGTTAATATCTAGACTTAAGGGACTTAGCTTGAATTAATTCCCTATAGACATATAGAGGGTTAATTAATTTAGGCAATTATATGATAGCTTGACGGAGACTCATATATGCTAGAGAATCTTCGACTAACATTAATTTCCATAAAAGTAGGTAATTAATCAATCTAACATCCAAACAAAGTATTAGCTAAACCCATAATCCTAGGCTTTATTCCATTGCTTCTTATTTAAATTTTGATTACTATTCTTAGTCTAGTTTTAGCTATTTAAATTTTATTTTACTTTAAGTCTTAAATCTCAATTATTTGGATAAAATTGGCTCGTTTTAATGTTAGTACTTAGCAACAATTATTAAGCCAACTTCTAGTGGGATTGACAACCCTTCTTATCACTGTATTACTTGTTGATGACCACGTGCACTTCCGTGAATTTCTTGCTAAATTGTGTAAATCTCTCAAGTAAATATTTTGATAATTTAGCAAGCAACAAGTTTTTCGTGTCGTTGCTGGAGAAGTTGTCTTTATTTTTGTTGGCTAATATTAATACTAGTAAAGCTAGTTTTAATTCAAGTTTTAGTTTTTTTTATTTTAGGTATTTTTTGGTCAATGTATGAGAAGAGTAAAGAGTTTGAAATTAGTCCCTTAATATCCGAAAATTGAAAAGATATTTCGAAGGTTATTGAGACAAAATGCGTGAGACTCTACTCAATCAGATACAATGGCTGAGAATTAAGGCGAGTAACAAATTCAAGGACGTGTTGTTCATAATTGATCATTGAGAGATTATGTTGTTCTGTTTGTTCAAGGACCTCATTCAAGCATTAGGAGGTTGGTAATTCAAGCTAACAATTTTAGGATCAAACTAGCTATCATTCACATGATACAAACATTAGTCTAGTTTGGAAGTTTACTAAATGATGATCCTAATGCACTTATGTCTAACTTTTTTGAGATTTGTGATACCTTCAAGCACAATGGGGTCATTAATGATGCTACTCGGTTGAGGCTTTTCCTTTTTCACTATAAGACAAGGCCAAAGTTTGGTTGAATTCATTTCCCACAAGGTTTATCACAACATAGGATGATCTTGTGCAAAAGTTCTTGGATAAATTCTTCCTTTTGACAAAGGTAGCAAAAATGAGGAACAATATTACTTCTTTCATGTAGTTGGATTTTGAGTTTTTGTACAATGCATAAGAGAGATATAAGGGCTTGCTTTGGAGATGCCAACACCATGGTTTACCCAAGTGGCTTCAAGTGTAGACATTTTATAATGGGTTGTTGAATCCAATTCAGACTACTATTGATGTTGCAACTAGTGGTGCTCACATGGCTAAGTCGATTGATGATGCTTATGATTTATTGGAATAGATGGCATCCAACAACTATCAATGGCATTCTGAGTAGGCTCTGCCAAAGAGGGTAGCAAGTGTTCATGACCTGGATGCCATTAATGCTTTAGCTGCTCAATAGCCGTTCTTACTAAGAAATTTAATTCCTTTGAAGTCTATTCAGTATAGAGTCCTTTTATTACTTCTAATTATTGTGGTGTAAGACACTCAAGTAATCAATGTCATATGAGCACTGTGTAAGTGCAATTTATGGGGAATAGGCAACAAAACAACCCATATTCAAACATTTATAATCTAAGGTAAAGGAATCACCCCAACTTTTCATAGAGCAATAGTTAGAGTTCTTCATCAACTTCGAGATTGAATTTTTCTCTAAGTTTTCCACAACAACATAGACCCTAGTGTAAGAAAAGAAGTCATCTATGAAGGAGTTTCTCATGCAAAATATGGCTAAAATAGATGTCCTTATTCATAGTCAGCCAGTTTCGTTGAAAAATCTTGATACTCAAGTTAGACAATCAGCTAATGTTGTCAACAATATGCCTTAGGGGACCCTACTAAGTACTACTGAACCTAAGCTTGGAAGGGAAGGTAAGGAACCTTGAATGGCAGTAACCCTTTAGAGTGGAAAATGGGTCGGCAGTGGTAGTACTCAAAAGGGGCCATAGGAGAAGCTAGTTGAGAATGAATCAGAAGTTAGAAAGTTAAACAAGTATGAGTAAGTCAATGATGCATAGGCAACACACCTTCCTCCTTCATTTCCTCAATGCTTCTTGAAGCAAAAGTTGGACACTCAATTTCAAAAATTTTTAGAGGTATTCAAAAAGTTACACATCAACATCTTTTTTGTTGAATTTTTGGAGTAGATGCCTTTGTATGTTAAGTTTTTGAAAGATATCTTGACAAAGAAGAGGAGATTGGGTGAGTATGAGACAGTTACACTTACTGAAGAATACAATGCTATAATCTAGAATAAGCTTCCACCAAACCTGAAAGATTTAGGGAGTTTTTCTATTCCTTGCATTATTGATAATTTTAAAATTTTTAAGGCTATGATTTAGGTGCTAGTGTTTCAATAATGCCTTTGTTTATTGCTAAGAAACTTAGATTTTATGAGATATAACCTACTACTATTCCTTTGTAGTTAGCAGACAAAACAATTTGGCACCCTATTGGGATTACAGAGGATGTGTTGGTTATAGTTAGGAATCTCTACATTTCGGCAGACTTCAATATGCTTGGGATAGAAGAGGATGTGGAAATTACTCTAATCTTGGCACAACCTTTCTTGGCAACTACAGGCATAATTATTGATGTAAAAAAAGGCAAGATAACTTTTAAAATTGGAGAGGAGGTAGTCAAGTTTAATATTTTCAAAGCAATTAAACATCTTGCCTCTTCAATTAATTGTTATAAAGTAGATGTGGTTGATGAGGTCAAGGGTAAGCCTATTTCTCCACCTACCAACGAGTAAGCACCAACTTTTAAGTTAAAACCACCACTTCCATATATTAGAGCCAAGCAGCTACATGAAGAGCATTTTCCACCACCACCCACTTATCTTGATTTTAAGGTTAGGGAACAAGTCTCATTACTTTCTAATTCACACTTCAAGTTGTTTCCTTGGAAACGTAAATTGAGATGGTTGAATCCTTTTAAAGTAATCAAGGTCTACTCGTGTGGGACAACAAAGAGAGAGAACGAGGCCACTAGAATGCTTAAGGTTAATGGTCTAAGCCTCAAGCCATTAATGAAGAAGTGCAAAAAAAGGTGATATAGTCAAGCTAGTGATTATAAAAAAGCACTTCTTAAGAGGCAACCCAAGTTATTGAAATTCTTACTCTTTTTATTTGAAGTTATTTTTTTAGATTTTTCCATTAATTTGTTTTTGTTCTTTTTCTTATTTAGATTTTTGTCACCCTAATGGATCCTCCCAACAACTTTGGATATAATGAGAATAAAGAGGAAGATTAGAGGATCTTCGCAACCTTTGGGACTACTCTTGACTTTTCTTCTTTACTTTTTAACATTAAGGACAATGTTAGCTTTAAGTTTTTTTTTTTTTAGGGGGGGGGGAGTTTAAAATTTTAAACTCTACTTTTAGTTTTTCATTTCATGTTAGTAGTTTTAAAATTAGTAAGTTGTTTAGTTTGACAAGTTTCTTTTTCTTTGAAAATGTTCGCTATGATGATTAGTTGCACACTAATTGCTTTGATTTGCTTATCCAGTGAAGACAAATAGTTATCTTGTTATCTAGTGCTCATATTCAATGTAAATATTGTTCAAGTAATATTTTGAACTTTGTTGTTATGCATCATTGTAAAGTGTGAATTTTCACCATATTGAGCACGTGCTTCTTGCTTTGAATAATTGTGTATATTTAGAGAATGTTTATGTAAGTGTAAATTTCTGAATAATGTCTTAAGATCTAGAATTTGTTTGAGTTTCTCTTGAGGTAAAATCCTAGCCTACGCTTCATTAGGGAAATAACTTAGACCATTTTTGGATCATTTGAGCTTTTTGAGGCTACCGTGCTATATTTTATCCTCAACTTATTTTTGCTTTCTAGACCCAATCTATTGATAGATGAAGAACATCTATCGATAGATACAACTTAGAAAAGGCTTATCAAAGTTGCCTTGAAAAGCATCTATGGATACATGAGCATATCTATCCATAGATGGCCAGATCTATCAATAGATGAGAGCCATCTATCAATAGATAACAAGTAGAAAGCTTCCAAAAAAGGGTTTTAAAGCTCATCTATGGATAGATAGTCTTGATTTATCAATATATAATGTCGTTTTCACAAAAATAAAAAGGGTAAAAGTGTGTTTTCACTTCCCAAACTATGATCCAATACCCAAGGGTTTCCCAACTTTCAGCCATTTTTTCAGAGGTAAAAGCTTTTTAAAACCCTTTCAACCCATTTTTAATGAAAAAAATTGCTTTTGATTATTTTGATCTTAGTTTTGAAGTTTAAAGCTAAAAAAAGACATTTTTATGCTATAAAGCCTTAAAGCTCACATTTTCAATGTTGAAAATTTATGATTTTTGCCCAAAAATTTTTGTTAAGGATTAAAGCTAAGGTTTTATGATTTCCTTCGACATCTAAGCTCATCTAATATCTAATTGGGAAAAAAGATGCAAAACGACACTTGATAAGATTGGTACTTTTGCTTCAAGAATTTGACTTGGAAATTCGAGATATGAAAAGTACAAAAAATCAAGTGGCAAATCATTTATCTAGATTAGAGAATGGAGAACAAGTCGGGAATTCAACAGTGTTCAATAAAACCTTTCTTGATGAGCAATTATTTCATGTAGAAAAGTAGAAAAATTTGCCACAGTATGCTGATTTTTTGAATTATCGTGTGAGTAAACTTTTCCCTCCTGGATTTAATTCTCAACGAAAAAAGAAATTCTTAAGTGATATTAAATACTACATGTGGGATGAGCCTTTTCTTTACAAGCATTATAGAGATCAAATCATTGAAAAGTGTGTTCTTGACAAAGAATTTGAACATATTCTTCACCATTGCCATTCATCTAATTATGGAGGACATTATAAGGAAAATGAACTACTACAAAGGTTCTATAACAGGTTTTCACTGGCTTTTTCTTTTCAAAGATGCTTATAATTTTGTTAAAAGATGTGATAGATGTCAAAGAATGGGCAATATATCTAAGAAACAAGAGATGCCTCTCAACAACATCTTGGAAGTCAAAATTTTTTGTGTGGTGAGTTGATTTTATGGGTCCATTCATTCCATCCTTTAATAATAAATACATCTTGGTTGCTGTTGCTTATGTCTCTAAATGGGTTGAAGCTGTAGCATTACCAAGGAATGACTCTAAGATAATGATATACTTTTTGCAAAAGAACATCTGTACATTTTTTGGAATGCTTAGAGCTACAATTAGTAATTAAAGGTCTCACTTCTGCAACAAAAAATTTTGAGGCACTCTTGGTCAAATATAAAGTCAAGCACAAAATAGCCACTGCTTATCATCCTTAAACAAGTGGCCAAGCTGAAGTCTCAAATAGAGAAATTAAAAAAATTTTGAAGAAAAGATTGGTCGAAGAAGTTGGATGATGCTTTGTGAGCATATTGGATTGCATATAAAGCTCCGATTGGGATATCTCCCTATAGATTGGTATTTGGTAAAGTTTGTCATCTTTTAGTTGAGATTGAACACAAGGCATATTGGGTAGTTAAAAAGATTAATTTTGACCTTCAAATAGCCAAAGAAAAATGTCTTTTGCAACTCAATGATATGGATGAATTTCATCAATAAGCATGTGAGACAGTAGGAATCTACAAGGAAAAGACGAAACGATGGCATGATCAAAAAAACATAAAGAGAAGTTTTGAGCTTGGACAACATGTTCTCCTATATAATTCTCATTTGAGATTATTTCCTGGAAAGCTGAAATCTCATTGGTTTGGACCTTTTATTGTGATAAAAGTATATCTTCATAGAGCAATAGAAGTAGTTGATGATAAATCAACCTGCAGGGTGAATGGACAATGATTAAAGCACTATTGGGATGACAATTTCGATTCTTTAATCACAATTATTGACGTAATTTGAATAAAAGAAAGTCAAGCCAAAGACTATAAATCAAGTGCTTCTTAGAAGGCAACCTAAGCACTTTACCTTACTTTCTTTTATTTACTTGTATTTATTTGTATTTCTTTAATTATTTAATTGTTAACAATTTATTTTTATTTTGCATGTATAAAAAAAATTCAAAAATTCAATAAAAAAGCTAGAAGGGGTAAACCACAGCC
>NW_018397270.1:743768-747203 GCF_002168275.2 Theobroma umbraticum
GTTTATCTAGATTTTTAAATAATTAGGATTAGTTGGTAATTTAATTTATTACTTGCTCGAATTTTAGGAATCTAAAGTAAAGTTGTGCCAATTTTTTGATGATTTCTTTATTCAATGATGATAACTAGTTGTCTTGAATTCTATAACGACCTCTTCCCTGATCGTTATCAACGTCTGAGACTTACGAGTGAACTCGCCAAACCCCGAACAAGCCTTAGGTAAGATTCTAAATAATTTAAAATCGACTTGAAATATTAATGCTATTGGCATCTAGATACCAATAACCAGGTTTAATAACTCCACAACAATTTCAACACAATAAGTGGTAATCATTAACAACCTCAAGTTTTAGCAAATACATTTCCAATAAGTTATTAATCTTATAAGTCTGGCTATTCGACACAACATAACCTCTAGGCAGCTGAGCGACTCGAAGTGGAAGTGTAAGAGATGCCTTTACCTACGTTGTATCTAGTCTCAATGTGTTGACCGATGCAGTTGAACCGATTACTTATTTGCAAAAGGAAAGAATGGGGGTGAGTCTCACAAACTTGGTGATCATCAACTCCTTGATTAGGGCATAGATGGGAAACAAACTAAAGGCAGAAGATTTGAAAATTAAAAATATAAGGATATATGTAAACAATTTAACACAAAAAGGGAGGTTTAGACCGTATTTGTAAAACCAAGAAGTTAATGTAAGATAATCATTTAAATCAAATATCAAATCAATACATGTAAAGATCCTTGCTGTCGAAATTATATAACAACTGACTTAAAGCAATTTAGTATCGTCACACATACTCCTGTAAAATCCAACATTAGCAAAGCTTATATGCAAATTCATAAATCACCTCGTATACGAGGAATTAAATCCAATGTCATCGTGTAAGTAGGGGTGCTATTGAAAAAAACCATTATTTCTCACCATGTGAAAAATTATGTACATGAAAACCCAAAGAGATATCACTCTCGAGTAGGTATAGAAATAAAAAACACGTGGACCCCCTTCCAAGTAATAGCATCAGGGAGCTCCGATCCACCGGATCCCTATAGCCATGGCAGTCTCAAAGATGTTGGCCGACATCGGAGAAATCAGGCAATCACAACTATGTATCACAACTTATGGTCTAGCCACGTACAATCACAGACCATGGCCCTAGCCATGTTTAATAGCGGGTCGGCGACCCAAAGATTCTCTAGCTAGAGCTCACTTGTGCACAGGGGTCACACTTAACTAAAGTGACAATCGTCCTACTCTCAAATCTTTGGGTTTGATGAAACCATTTAAAAGCCAAATTGGGTTTTCAAAGGATCATTTCAAACCATTTTCAAAATACTGATCACGGTAGCATACTAAAACCCCTTTTTGTAACACTTTGCATTGTAAAACCTTTTGCATGAGGTTTAGATGTCAAATCAGCATGGTGAGTATAAAATTCATTCATGAATGCACATCAAATAATCAATAAGGCACATTTTGACGTAAATTGTATTGAAAAGCTTATTTCTCGAGTTTAAAATCCTTTACGTATATAACTTGTATATATATATATATATATATATATATGGTCAAAGCAAATTTCAAATACTTGGCATTCAAAAATTCCTAGGATATCTACCAGCTCATGCTTTTCACAAATTTTGCATTTAAAATAAATCAATATGTATAAATATATATATGTACATAATTATGAAAATTTTTAAAATAGACACTCCTTACTTACCTCACAATAGCAGGACGCTATGTTGCTATTGATTCAAGTGCGTATCTAAGTAATTTCTACTTGCCAGTCACTCGTTACCTCCTCCGGCATGCCACCACGGCAACTTTACTTACTTATACTCTTCCTAGCAATTATTCAAACCCAATACATTTAATTATACTCATAAATGGCAGCATATCAACCAATAATCCTTAACCAAATTTCATAGTTAATCCCATGCTTACACGTAATCATATATGGTAGCAACTTTACCAAAGAAGTCTTAAATCTTTGCATGCATAATTCTTATCCTTTATTTTCTTCAACATTACATTCTCACAACCATTATAGACAGTCTTCCTAACCCATAGTCACATAGCATAAACAATCAAGGATTAGGCACACAATTTATCTTATCTTTCCTCAATAATTCAACTTGAACTAAAACCAAGAAATCTCAAGCTCCTTGGTAGCAAAATCTCACATTCCTTGTGATTCACCAACATGCATGGTTTTCTTGGCTCCCATACGGTATTCTCTTGCTGCCACAAACATTTTCACACATCATAATTAGTTCAAAAAGCATATGTTCAACCAAACTAACAATTTCTATCTTCCTTACCTTGAAATATTTAAGCCAAACCACCAAACTCTCCTTAAACTTAAACAATGGCGTGTGGATGGGAGGAAAAACCTCTTGGTTTTTACTCTAGCTTCTCCAAGCTGAACTTTCCTTCCTTTCTCTCTTTTCTTTCTTTCTTTCCTCTCCTTTCTCTTTTTTTCTTGGTTGTGGGTGGACCTCTCAAGACCAAAGCCTTAAAAATGGCTTCACCTTTTCATTTTGTCCCACACATGGGCGGATTACCCAAAGCCACATTTCTTTGCCATTATTTTCTTTTTTTTTTTGTCTTTACCTTTCTTGCATGGGCGGATTGCCCAAAGCTTGATGGCTTTTTTGGCATTTCTCCTTTTCTTTTATGGGGTAAAAATACAAGGCAAAAGCCTTTGAATTCTTTCCACCCGCCACCTTGTCTTTCCATCCTTTTTCATTTTTATTTTCTTGATTTCTTTATTCCATTCTTTGTCTTTTCATTTCTTTATTTGTTCATTATTCTCATTGGACCAACTCACTCCCCACTCACATTTATGCACAAATTGTCTCTTTTGCTTATTGGTCCAAAATCTATCCTAATTGCCTTCCATTCGCCACCTCACTTTCTCACTTTTTTTTATTTCCTTTGCCACCTATTTCTTCCAACTACATTTCATGCACAACTTTTCTTTATATTTTAATTGGCCATTTGTTACACCATTCAAATCACATGTAACCCACTTTCTTCTTTCTTCATTTGACCACCAAATGCGCCAATCACATTATATACAAATAAATTTTAATCTTATTCTTTCTTTTACTTCACATGGTGGGGTTTCCACATGTTTCTCACTAACTTCTCCTTTTTTGCATATAACAATTTGCATGTAATAGTAAGTTTTACATGTACATCTCATAATCCACATAATCTAACTTTCCTTAGTCAATAAATTCCCATTTAACTTCAAATATTGAAAATTAAACATAAGTCCTCAAACTTTTCTTTATTTATCGTGTGACCTTCCAAACTTTCATGCTTTATAATTTAGTTCTTCCAACACTTCCTAAATTCCAATTTACTTCTATTTTCCTTTCTTTACATGTGTACGAATATAATATAAGGTTTGCACCCCATCA
>NW_018397270.1:747213-747362 GCF_002168275.2 Theobroma umbraticum
ATAATATTTAAATATATACTTACCCGTTCATGCTCTATTTAATAAAGGCGCGCGAGTCCCACTAACATCGTTTTTCTTCAAAATTCTTTCTTACTTCATCTTCCCCACTTAGATTAGTCTTATAATCCTCCTCCATGACTAATCTCAAT
>NW_018397270.1:747372-747568 GCF_002168275.2 Theobroma umbraticum
ATATTAATATTTTAATATTATTTTATTAATTAAGTATTTATTTATTTCAAAATTCTCCACTTGTTTCCTCAGGTCTTAAAGTGTCTCACTTTGCCCCGGTTCACTTCCAAATCACCTTTTAACCTTCTAATTCATCCTCGATAATAATATTATTATTTAATTATTATTTTATTACATATGAAATATTTTATTTCAA
>NW_018397270.1:747578-750201 GCF_002168275.2 Theobroma umbraticum
TCACCCATTATCGCTCTTTGGCACTTGAATTTTCGTCAATTGACCTTTTGTCTTATCTATTAGGTCTTATTAACTCCTATTCGAGAATACGGGGTGTTACAAATTCTTAGCTTTGGGTGATCAAGGTTTTTATTTTGATTTATGTTAAAGTGTTTTGTTTAGTATCAATGTTAAGATGTGATTTTCACAATTTTGAGTGCTATATCTTTTGCTTTGGATTATTATGCATATGTATGTTGGGGATTTAAATCATGCTAAGATGACTTATATGTAGTGAAATATTATTAAAATTTTAATCCCCTAAACCATGGATTACTTTAATTGAAACTAATCTAGAAAAACCACAAGAAAAATTTTGACATACTTGAGAGTTTGCTTTCTTTGGCGGAATCTTCCTTGTTTTTTTTTTTTAACTTTTGTACACCAACTAGGACTTATCAAACCATAGCAGCATAATTGTCCTGCCTCTAATGGTGATCCACACAGTGATTTGTCAAAGTCTCTTCACTAAGAGTGTGTGAATCCTCAAGCCAAAGTTTGTGTTAGCAAACTTTTCACTTTGAGCTCCCTTGTGCTTCTCTCTTTTTGGCTGTGATCTTATCTCAACACATGAGAAAATAAAACAAAACTCTTCTATATACAAGAGGCGGCTAGGGGATTCTTTTATAGAGTGAATTAACCTACTTTATATCTAACAAGGATTATAAAATGTCTGGGGCTAATTTGGCCCTATAAAATCAATTAGATCACATCCAATTGAACTCAAATTAATTTCGACAATTCAACTTATGTGTGTGACCCATTAAGTTCTCAACATGTTGGTAATAAATATAAATTAATTCAATTAAGAATTTATATTTATATTTATAAATCATGAGTAGCATTTAGCAATGCATCATGCCTACCCAAATGTCAGGAGAGTCAATATAATTTGATTAAGTTTTCAGGGTACAATATCTCAATGTAATTCGATCCTTTCATCATATATCTTAGATAGATAGAAAGCCTGGCTCAATGTTTGCTTTCTAACTTATCCATATTAGTCTTGCAGCTTTTATATTGACTTATCAAGATTGTCTTGGCCAAGGACTTTTTATCAATATAAGTCAATGGCAAATGAGATATGTCCCCTTCAAATCATTTAAGGTAATGAATCCTCTCTAAACTACTAATTTATCTTCGCATGCTTCATGCCATATCCAAAAGCACCCTGTTTAAGCATCCTATCATCTACAGATCCATAAGGTGAAATCAAAGCGTGACCATACAAGAGGACCAGGTATCACAAGTCTAAGGATTACTTACACTACTAACACATGAGAGTATTTCCATAGACACTTAAGTGAAATACCAAATGAAACTCTCTTAGAGGTTCATGTTCAATGAACTTGTTCCTTAGCAAGCACCCACATACTATCCTTAAGTATCTCACATACTTTAACCTATGAGATCAATTGCTTACTTCCAAAGTAAGGAAGTGTAGCATATACCAACCTTTGAGCATTGTCAATGTCCTTAGTTTTGACAATACAATAATTAGGAACATATTTAGGAACAAGACTTTAATGCCTAAGAACCTCATGATTATAAACCTTTATAATTTCTTTGCAAGGCCATTATGTTCCAAGGACTTTATTTATATAAGTCTTTCATAACTCTTTATAAATAAACTCCTGGATAAAGAAATACCTCATACATTATGTAAAATATCCATAATGTATTTAACATGAAATATGACCAATTAATATAGTGTTTTACAAGCACAAAATCAATTGGCTTGTAGGACTTACACTAACAATCTAGATAAGGATTATACTAATATGAATTTTTAGATTATGTTAAGAATTTTAGAATTTTCTTGATTCTCTCTCAAGGCAAAATCCTAGGCAATACTTAGTTAAGGAGATGATTTAGGCGATCTTTGAAGCTTTTGAGCTTAAAGAGCCAACCTTGTTAAATCTTTATCCCTAATATACTCTGTTGAGACTAATTTCTCTTTTCTTTGTTTAACCATATAAAAGTTGAGCCTAGCCTTAAAATAAAATTTTTTATTTTGCAATCCTCACTTCTAAGCATGTATACTGTTTAAGAAAATATAGATTAAGCTAAATATTGAAAAAGGTGGAGATGTGATGTTGACATGATAAAAAATGGTACAAAATATTAAAAATCACCCCATTACTTACAATGCAAAGAATATAAGTTTGAGGGTGTGAAATTGTGAAAAAAAATGATGAACAAAAGAAAAGTTCAAATGTGAAAGAAAAAGGTTCACTTGGAAAATGAAAATAAAGCTTTATATATAGGTCTTAGAATAATTATGTGTTTAAGGTGATTTGAGCCACATTATTTCCTTTATCCTACCCAGACCCTAGTCATACATCACAAGCTTTATAAAGTCCTATTGATCCCTAGCTCGGTGGTAGTCTACTTTAATGGAGAGATAGATGAAAAGTAAACGTATGGAATTTTAATACTACTTTGAGTTTTATGTTGACATAAACTCATCCGGATGTTATGATATTCTCGATAAAAGATTGAAACATATGAAAATCCATATGAAAATCCATTCGAGAATATGCTTGCATTGGAATTGAAACATGAATTTGAATGATGTCTATAT
>NW_018397270.1:750211-762363 GCF_002168275.2 Theobroma umbraticum
GTTAATGATTGATAGATATACTTTTGAGGAAATTATGGGACATCATTGAGTTGGTGCACTTTATCTCTAGTAGTTAATACATTTATTTTGTTCTCACCATTTGAAATTGATTTTCATAGGTCAATTTTTTATCTATGTTTTGCTCGAGGACTAGCCAAATATTAAGTTTGGGGGTGTGATAACTCTATGACATGGAGTTATTGGGGCTTAATTTTGATAGTAATTTAATTTAATTCTTGTAATAATGCATAGAAATTAGTAAGTTTTATTTAAATTATTTAAAGTTAATCAATTTATGTGAATCAATCTAATCTTAGTTAATTTTATGCTTAATTTGGTGTTAATTTGATTAAGCGGGGTTTTATTGATTTGTTTGTACTTTTGTAAGTGTTTAGTGAAGGAAGACTTTTAATGGAAGAAGCAGAGCAATTTTGAGGTGTAGATTTTCACTACATATGTCTTATTATTTCAGCCATAACTCTTTCTATGGCACTCCAAATGAGATGATTCTTAGACCATTGGAAAGATATGAGAAAAATCTACAACTTTCATGTTTACTAGTTCACACAGTTCGGCTTGAAATGTGTTCAAAAATCTTGTCAAAGTTGAAGCACTAAAGTAGTCTTAGAGCATTTATGATTTCTACTAATTAAATGGTCAAAACCGTCGCCTTGGTGGAGGTAGGCTATGGCGTACATAGTCTGATGAAGAAATCCTAATTAGAATTGATTTTTTTCTTCCCCTAATTTGGCTTAACTTCAAAGTCTTATAAAAATAACCTTTTGAAGGACTTTTAGGGACAACAACGAAGCACCATATTGAAAGTTGAGAATCAAACCACAAAATCATTGGAAATAGTATTATTGAAGCTGAGAAGAAATTGAGGGATTCAAGATGATTTGGAAAGCATTCTTTTATCTTTTTGTTATTCTTTTATTTCCTTAGTTTGGTTTTAATGTTTAAACTTAATTTGATAATGATGTGTGACTTGATTAGGAACTAAATTATTTATCTAAGAGTATGATTGAATAATACATAGTCTAAATTATTTATCTCTCTTTCGCTTATGTTTAATGGATTTAAGTTGTTTATTCTATTTTGTTCTTAATGGTTCTAATTGTCTGATCACTAATTAGATTGAATTGGAAACATAAGTTAAACCTTGATGAAGGAGATTTAGGTAGACCTTAAATAGAAGCGTATGATCAAATACACTTAGTTGATTAAGTGGTTTGATTTGCATATAAGGTAGACATATACCTATAAGCCATACGTAGCTAAAATTAGAGCATGAACTTAATGAATCTTTCTTCAATTTAATTTGTATAGACATATAATAAGTTAATTGGGAAAGATATTTTTAAAAGAAACTCGATAGAGACTTGTAAATAAATTAGGACTCTAGGTTAACAACTTAATTCATTAAACTAAGTTAAAAGAAAGAGACAATATTCAGATGAAGTATTGAGGGATATCATAATTTTAGGTCTAGTAGTCACTCGAATTTAGTAAAATAATTTTGTTGATAGATTTTAGACTAGTTTTTTAGTTATTAGTTTTAATTCTTCTTTTTAATAATTAGGTTGCTCGAATAAGACTAAGGCGGTTAATTTTAGTAGTTAACCTTAGGAATTAATTCAATTCTCCACGGGAATGAATTCTATTTTCTACTATATTACTTGTTAACGATACGTGCATTTGAGTGAGAAGTCAATAACAGTTAATAGCTAAGGGATATAGTCAAGAAAAAAGTATAGATTATGATGAGACTTGTGAACCCATGGCTAGGTTAAAGACCATTAGGATGTTATTAGCCTTTGCATGTTACATGGATTTCAAACTCTTTCAAATAGATGTGAAAAGTACTTTCTTACATGGTATTGTTAATGAAGAGGTTTACATTAAACAATGTCCTGGTTTTGAAAGTCCAACCTTTCCAAATCATGTTTGTAAACTTAAAAAGGCTTTGTATGGTTTAAAACAAGCTCCTAGAGCTTGGTATGAAACTTTATCTAAATTCTTGATATACAAAGGCTTTGAAAGAGGTAAGGTTGATAAAAAAACCTTTTCACTAAAAGTAGAGACAAGAATAATTTAGTAGTATAAGTCTATGTTGATGATGTAATATTTGGTGCTTCTAATGAATCTCTTTGTCAAGAGTTTGCTAAAGTGATGCAAGGTGAATTTGAAATGAGCCTAATAAGTGACTTAAACTACTTCTTGGGCTTAAAATAAAGCAAAAAGAATATGAAACTTTCATCAATCAAGCTAAGTACATAAGAGACATGCTCAAGAAATTTGAAATGGAAGAAACTAGACCATATTCTACTCCAATAAGCACATCTACAAAACTTGACAAGGATGAAAAAGGTAAACCTACTGACTCTAGACTCTATAGATCCACGATAGGTTTTTCCTTTATCTCACCATAAGTAGATTGGACATAAGCTTTAGTGTAGGACTATGTGCTAGATTTCAACCATCCCCTAAGGAATCCCATGTAGGTGCAGTTAAGAGAATATTTAAACATGTTAAGGACACACTTAACTTAGAAATTTATTATCCAAAAATTTCTTCATTTGACCGTCATTCATATTCAGATGTTGACTTTGGAAGATGTAAAGTAGATAGAAAGAGCACATCTAGTACTTTTTAATTCTTATGTCAAATGTTAATATCTTGGTTCTTTAAAATGAAAAATAATGTAGTACAATCTACAATTGAAGTCGAATATGCAGCGACTAGTAGTTATTGTGCTCAAATCTTGTGGATGAAGCAACAATTAGAGGACTATAGAATTATAATGAAAGCAATCCCCATTAAGTGTGATAATACTAATGCCATTAACCTACAAAATATCTTATTCATCACTTTAAAAAATAAACTTATTGAAATTAAACATCACTTCATTAGAGATCATGTGCAAAAGGAAGATGTAGTCCTCAAATATGTTAGTACTTAAGATCAACTAGTTAATAATTTTACCAACCCATTAGATAAAGAGCCTTTTTATAAAATTAAAGGAGAACTAGGAATTATGAATTTACCTTGATCAATTTATATGACTACTTGATTGATTTATATGCCTGCTTGATTGATTTTATTATTTGTTGATTGATATTGCTTTGTGAAATTCTTTGATTGATTGATAATTTGAATATATGTGTATGCGTGTGTGTGTGTATGTGTGCATGTGTTGCTATGTTAAATTATGTTGAGTTGTGCATTGTTCATATCATACATGCATACACCATTCACACGCATAAGTCATCCAATGCTAAGTCTCCCAAACTCTATTCATTCCTCATGATTTCAAAAATTCACTTGCACAAGCTCAAGAATATGTTTTTATTTTTTAAACACTTTTGAATTTTGATTCTTGAACCTTTGCACATACTTTTCAAAACCAAAAATTGCAATTTTTTTTTGCTCTAGAAATGCAAGGATCGACCTTTACAAGTTAAATGTCGACCCTCACTTGAAATAAGAGGTCCATCAAATTTTCTAGGTTGCCAAGATCGACCCTCTAATAGAGAAATGTCAACCCTCAAGCTAAAAATCACCTATGGACATAAGCTGCTATCCTAGGATCAACCATTAAAGCCTTAGTGTCAATCCTAAAATAATAGGTGTGTTTTTTAAAATAATTTTGGAATGCCACAGATTGAAGATTAACTTGCTTCTTAATACGTTAATCCGACATATGCTGGGTCATTTTTAAATGCACCCAGTGTCGACCTTTGCTCTTCATAAGTCAATCTTGAGTGTCAGGATAGGTTTAAATTATGAACCTTTTTGTTTCAAAATTCATTGAATCACTTTCAAATTCATTTCCTTTCACAAGTTCATTTTCCTTGGTCCTTCAAGATTCATTGTGCACATTAAAAACCCCTAATTTTTCTTCACTATGAATAGGTTTTTCACTTTCAATTTCAAAATCATCTTCAAACCCTATAAATCCTTTCAAACCATGCAAGAATCGACTTCAAAGCTTTAAGCTAGATTTTAAGTTTCAAACTTGATTTTTCACCAATTAAAGTCAATCCTTTCCTTAGAAAACCCATCAAAACTACTTCCCATGGTGCCAAAATGTTACAAACTCACTACAAATTGTGGGCAATATAGTTCTTCTATGAGTAACAATTGATTTTAAGTGTTAAACTTTCCAAATGATGAGGCTTATTAGCATTACAAGACTAGTTTCATTGCAAGAATGGTTCACCATGGACATGTAATTGATATGAACTTTCTTGAGGAATTAGGATCCATATTTGGATAATTTCAAAACCTTACGTTGGTTTGATTATATTGGCATACACATATCAGTTTATGAGTAATTAGTTAGAATGTTCTATAGCAATGGTAATGTTAGATTTTGAGCTAGTGGTGAAGATTGGGTTAGAATACATGAAAAGGCTTTCATGACATATGTGATGGATAAAATAATTAAGATTACCTCACAACTGATTAGAGATGTTTAGGCCTCTATTGTGCACCTGATGATATGACCCACATTAGTGATAATTTGATAATGCAAGAATTAGAAAGGGTAATGTATGTTCAGAATGTTGATATACATAACTCATATACTAGATTATTTATCATGGATCAAATTTTACACCTCATTGTTAGCTGCACTATTCGACCTAGAGGCAGTAAACAATCAACTGTTTCTAATGAAGATTTATGGTTCATGGACCACATTAAGTTACAAACCCTTTAGACCTAGCAAACTTCATCTTTTGGAGACATGAAAAAGATTGTGATGGTGTCTAGAGCGAGTATGCTTTATAGCCAAGTTGTATGTCAGTTTCTTGCACATTTCAACATTGACACTTCATCAAACTTTCTAATATCTCAACATAAGACTTGACATATGGATTAGAGAACTCTCTCAAGAATAGGGTATGTTAAAAACACTACCACTAGTACTTGGGTTCATAAACAGGGACATCAAAATGTTGATGATGATGATGAGGATGCTCCTTAATCTTTTCTACATGCTCTATCTCCAACTCCATTGGCAAGGCCATCATTGAGTGCCATGCCATCTTCTGTTTCCATCCTTCCTAGAAACATCTTCTCTACTGAGAATGCTTACAATGTTTTACTTACTACACTTGATTTGATAAAGACTAGGATCATGGGTACTTATGCTGCTCTAAGGTATGAAATTGACAACAATGCTCACCGTTTAGATATTCTTCAAAAAAAATTGAGGAGAGATTCGAAGCTATCAATCATGCCATGACCTCCCATTTTAATGATGTCAATTAGTGCATTCATCATATGCTATAGCACCAAGAATCCATGGAAGCTTATATTATCCAATTCCTCCCTAAATGAAGAGCTTAGATCATTAGATGGCTTTTCACATCTTTGTAATGCATACGTCTCATATTTATATTTCTTTAGATATTTATTTGTTTCTTAAACTTATTGATTATGCTAAATTTTTCTTTTGACATCCATACATATATACATGCATATATATATATATATATATTAATAGACAACCAAAAAGATCCCGCTATATAATGTATGTGTATAGCATGATCTTTTTGGTTGTTATTGATTGATTGATTTTGTTCCTTATCACTTGCCTCATTGATAATCATACTACACTTAATGCTTACATAATTAATGCTTTTCACTAACCCTTGCCTTTTGAGCTTTAAAATTGTTAACACTCACACTTTGATACCTTTTTCATACAACAAAAAGCGGAAAAAGGTTTATGAGAACATTTAAATGCTCTTATTTATTCACTTACAGTTAAAACTCTTTGGAAATTACATGCATATGTTGAGGTGGAGAAATTTCATTAAAAAATCTTTTAAATCATATCAAAATTCCCTTTTCATTTGATCTTGAATTTTTTCAAACAAGGGCTTGTAGACTAATAGAGTTAAGGGGAGTTTTCAAATGCAAATTATGCTTAAAGATTTTGTCATATAAAAAAAAGGAGAGATTGTTACCGTTAAAATTGATTTATGTTTTGATTTGACAAAATGACATTGATCACAAGCATTTGAAATGAATTAATTCATCATTTTAATCCCTTAAAGTCTTAAAATATGTTTGATATGTCCCTTACAAACATCAAGTTTACAACTGTGGAGGATCGACATTCTTCATAAAGTGGTTGATCTTAGAGTGAAAATAGAAGAGCAACATGAGTAATAGTTAGGATTGACATTTTAACCTTAAAGGTCGATCCTAAGTGCCCAAAAGATGAAAGGAAAAAGAAAAGCCTCGGGTTTAGGATTGACATTAATGCTTGAAACTCGATACTAAGGCAAGAACTAAGAAAATGCAAAGGAAACTTGGAGGATCGACATTGGACAAGCCAAACTCAATTCTAAAAGAAAGCAAAAGTGACCAAAAGTCCCAAGAAGCTTGGAGAATCAACATACATAATGTTAGGAATTTGAGAATATGGTGCCCTAGAAAGCAAGTATATTCTCATGTTTAATTTCATTTAATTTATTTGTAATAAAGTGCATTTTGATAATCAGATGAAGAGTTTGTTTTAAGTAAGCATTCATTATCTAGTTATTAAGGTATCATGATTCTATTAAAATATTAAAATACATTTGTATGAAGAGTCATACATAGGAGACATGTATTTTAATTGAATCTAAAAATTGTTCACAGCCATATAATAAAGCTAGTCAGTTTATTGTGTTAAGGTTATAGTGTTTAGATTACTTTCAAAGAAACGAATGTGGTTCACTTCAAGGGAATGATGAATTTTAAATCATCAGAATGATTGACTTCAAGTGATGATACTATAACATGAATTAGAATCACATGAGAATCAAATTTAAGTTTAACCATTACATAAATCTTAATCTCACACTTATTCATTTGCTTATAATAAAACTAAAATCTTGATAGATAGTGGACTCGTATTTTATCTCTTTATAATCTTTGATATACCATGGACACGATCACCATAAAGTGTTGATCAAGACTTCGTATATTGGGATTATAATTGAGGTGAACATCTGAGAACATATAGCTAAATAATGGAGTTCATAGCATTAACATCACTTTTAATGATTTTAGGAAGATTGGTGATTTAATTTGGATGTAGTGGATTGATGAATTAGCTACTCATCGCATCTTGTTGCACAAAAGATTAGATCTAGAGTATGGGATCACTAATTGAATGAAATTTAAGATTGGCAAAATTAACATAAAGGGTAAGATAGTAATTTCACTTTTTGTAATTGGATGGTTATGAGGGTTCACAATATGAGGTTTGCAATTGGACAACTAATAATAAATATCAAATATTGAATTATTTCTTGTAATTATAGCTAATCCAAGAGTGTAACCATGAATCTATGGTAGAGTGATTTTATGGTTAATAAACTTGAATTATCTTAAAGAGATTAAGAATACTTCTAAGTTTATAGGAGCTTGGGATATCTATGTCTAAATAAAATTTTCATTTAGCTTAGAGTTCAACTTGTTTAAGTTGGAATGCATGTTTTGTTTGATTAATTAATTTTGTGTATAAAATGGTAGCTTTTACATGTTTGTCTTAATTTAAACCAAAAAACATAATTTATCTTAACTTAGACAAGAAGACATATTTGTCTTAATTTAGACAAGAAAACATATTTGTCTTAGTTTAGACAATTTAGACAAGAAAACATGTTTTATCTTAATTTAGATAAAGAAACATGTTTGTCTTTATTTAGACAAGAAAATGTATTTGTCTTAATTTAGACAAGAAAAACATGTTTTGTCTTAATTTAGATAAGAAAACATGTTTATCTTAATTCAAACAAGAAAAATATGTTTTGTCTTAACTTATACAAGAAAACTTGTTTGTGTCAATATTAGACCAGATAATATGTTTTGCCTTAAGTAAAGAGAGGAGTTGTCTTAAATTAAGATAATGTTAGAAGGATTCTTGTAATATGAATTTAGACATCCATGTTGATGAAAGGAAACTTCACATTTAAATAAGACTGTTTTATTTATTATCAATTCTAATATTTATTGTACCCATTCTTTTTTAAGCTTAAACACTTAGCTTACCAACCTTTAAGAGGCATTTATTGTTATTCACTCCTTGTACAACTCTTAAAAGGTCCTAACTTAGTCTTAAAAAGTTATTTGTAAAAGTTATGCTTGCTTCTTTAAAAACACATTATGTGGGTTGTGTTGGAGCTCGTAACAAGGTATTGTAAAGGATATGCTTGATTCTATGAAAGATATTGTAAAGGTTATGCTTAAGCCTTGAAAGAGTATTTTCCATACTAGACTTGAAATTCCTTAATGAGCTAAAGGAGATAATGTAGGCAAGGAGGCTAAACCTCCATAAAAATTTTGTGTCTTTGATTTTCTATTTTCTACGCTTAGTTTATCAAATTTGCTTAAAAAAAATCAAAATTTTACTAAGGTTGCAAGAATTTTTTTTTCAAAAAGCCCAAATCACCCCCTGTTGGTCTTATTCATTCTGAGCTTACTACACTAACATACCTTTCCAAGAAGTTACTAAGGTAAGGATGCTCATAGTTGAACAATAAATGCTTTAGGTTTGAAGTTTTGAGCTTGTTGAAATTAAATAGAAGAATATTAGTACTTGACTTGTTTTGTATACATGCGTTTGATAGAAAAACTAGGAAACTTATGATGGAATTTATTATACTAGGTAAAGTTAGTGTTCGTGAGTTGTAAAAGAAACAAGTTTTGGCAAATCAAGGTTTAGTGCAATATGCTTCTTGTCAAGGTGAGTGGATATACCTCTTCAAAGTATTTTAGTATGTAACGCTAAGCATGATTTATGAAATTAGTTGCCTTGCATGATTTCAATGCTATATTTACAATGATAAATCAAAATGTTTAATTTCAAATGATTTCAAAGAAGTTTTAGAATCTATATACTTATACAAATATCTTTATTATATAGTAGCTTCTAACAAGGGGGGACAAGCCTTTTCAATTGTTTTATGTTAAAATGATTCCAGTCAAACTTGTTAGTAAATGAACTTGAAGTGCGAAATTATGAATGTTATGGTGGATGTATGATTCTTCCCACCTCAGTATTTAGTGATGAAAATGTTCTATGCATATGAGTAAATATAGTGCAAGGATGAGATAGTATATGAAGTAGTGCCATGTACTAGATGATATAATCATTATAAGTATGCTAAGGTGGATCTAGACCTTCCCACCTTAAGAATTAGAGATAAGCATGTTATTTGTACACGAGTACACATAGTGAAAGCTAGTAATATTATGTTAAGCAGTTCCATGTACTAGATAATATGAGTATGATTATGATTGTGATTATTTATTGTATACTGAAAAACCAGAACAAGCCATAAAGCTTTAGATTTCATATTTATTATGTCTTGATTAAGTATGAAAGCTATAATATAGGCCATATGCCACATGCATAGTTATAGACATTTAACCTATAGTTGGTCAAATACCACTCATAGAGATTTATAGTACCATAAGAGAGGGGGATTGAACCCTATTTGCTGTAAGTTGGGATGGATTACCACCCCTAGTATGAGTAGGGTGAGATGTCACTCATAAGGGCATGCAATACTCCAAGATAGAGGGATAATACCCTATCCGTTATGAGTTAGGGTGAACTACCACTCAGAGTAAGATTGTTCTTATTAGTTAAATTAAATAAGAATTCTATGAATAGTGATGTTAGTGAGATAGAAACATTAGATTCTAGACACAATTGAGTTATGTATTCAATTTTGATTGTGTTGTTACATGGTTGAATCTTAATAAAACCCTTAGTAAATGAGAAATTCTAGATAAGTAAGTTAAGTAATAGATGGAAATCTATAATAAAGTACCCCATAATTTAAGTTTAAAAACTAAGTATCGTCATCTCTTAAAAAGGATATCATGCTTTATCTACAGTACAGCTTCCTCATTTTTCATAAAGGATTTCAAAAATGTACAGTTTTATTTATAGTATGTGTTTATGAAATGTTGATTTCTACTCAAAAAATTTGTTGCTTTTATGACAACTCAGTTTTCTATAGTTTTGACAAGACAATTGTTTTAACTCAAAATTCATTTTTATATTTAAAGATAAGATTTGTGCAAAAGTTTTTCCTTTTGGTTTGTCCCTTTCCCCGTATTCATTCGTAGATCTTTATGACTCACATGTTAGTTTTCTTCTTCCCTTTTTTTTGTAGATCAATGATTCTCTTACTACCCTTGTCACAAAGATGAGATCCTATTCTTTCTTGGTAGGTGATCTAACAGCCCATTTGATGCTTAAAGAGTCAAGTCATATTTCATTGACGAGTCGGTCTTTACTTTTATGCTTATATGTGTTTGAATATGTTTATATTGAACTAGCCAAGAGATGACATTTACTTTTATGAAATTATGTAGATAGATGTCATAAGATGGCACGAGAGCTTATAAGACACCTAATGGTGTATATACATGTGTATATGATATGAAACATGAGAATTTACTTTATCAGATATTGTTATGAGAATGGCAGTGTTTCCACACATTATGTTGAGAAGTTCCATAATTGTATGATGAAGCGTTAGTATTTATGCTGTTGTATTATGTGTTGTGTATGAAGGTTAAGATGAATAGTAGGTATATAAGATCAACGAAAGGCTTACTTAGGTTTAGTGGGCCATACTTACCTAGGTCCTCGCATTGGTCATGTCTTCAGAAATGGGATATAACATACATAAAGGTGGAAAAGTGAACAACCTCAAGATGAGCTAATTTTTAATGTGAAGAGTTGTATGAAGGATTTCCAAATAGTGGGACAGCCTTGTCATTGCCACATTCCATCCAAGTATGGTGGTAAAAGTTGCACAAAAAGTCTACCTCCCATGGGTCTACGCCAAAAATAACTATAGATTGCAAAGGTACAGAGATAATTGGGAAAAATTGCTAAGAAGAGGGAACTACCTTGTTACCGGTTGTGATTGTCATAGGGCTAATAGAGCCACTCTCAACCATAGCACCATGGTGTGATGTGTTGTCAGAAAGTCATAAGTTTTCAATTTTGGTTATAAGGTAGTGACTAAATTCGTATCTATAAGATTAATATCCATGGTGACATATTACTAGGAGATAGAAGCCATCGCCATGAGTTGAGTCTTGGATAATGAAATTGGATGTGCCATGTCCAAAAAAATGATATTCATCAAGGGCTTGCATTGCCTTGTAGGGTAATTTGTGGAAATACACTTCTTGAGTACATAGTGATTTCTTTGGTGGTAAGCTTTAGTCATTTAAATGTTAATGGAGCATACTAGGGACCCAGGCTCAATAATGAAGTGATCGAGTAGGATTTGCTGCTTGCAATAAGTTTAGTCATCATTACAATTGGGCCTTGTCGTATTGGATCCTGTCACAATATTGACCCCAACAACTTGAATCAATGAATGCCATTTAATTAAGTTGGACACCAAATTATTATTGATGAGATTCGACCTTATGCTCAAACATGAAAACTAATCAATAAATATAATGCAGCAAAAAAAAAATAATATTTAATCAGAGAAACAGTCGAATCCTACAAGATCAATGTTTATGTTTTTCATGTAACTTTCCAATAAATTATAAACACTCATAGGTTTAAGAGTTACACACCTTACTCTAGATATTGTAATCAAGAGCCAATTAAATCCAAAAATCTTTGCTTCTTCACCTTTAGGATTTGTCAAATCTTCAGCCACTTAAGTGCTTGGCATCTAACAGTAATCCACATAATGACTGAATAAAACCTTCTCCAAGGTTGGATTTTACTTGTGCTAGCAAGTTTTATTTCTAAAAAAAAAAAGATCAAAATTCTGGCCGAATCTTATTTTTTTTCAAACAAAGAAAACTATTTTTCTTTTTTAAGTTTATGAAACGGTTGGAAAGTGGTTGGAGCCTTTTAGTTTTTAGTTTGCTAATATAACATATTTATATAGCTAAACTAATTTGTAACCCTAAATACAACTGTTGTAATTTAATTTAATTAAGTCTTTGAGAACTTAATTAATTTCTCACTTTATTTTGGTCTCTTTCAATTAAGTCCAACTTAATTAATTATCCTTATTTAATCCCAATCATGTCACTTCATGTGTGTGACCCATTAGGCTTCTAACATGTTAGCAATAAATATAAATCATAATCAA
>NW_018397270.1:762387-762522 GCF_002168275.2 Theobroma umbraticum
ATTTATAGATTATGAGCAGCATCTAGCAATACATCATGACCACTCAAATGTTAGAGAGTCAGTTAAAGAATTTGACAAAACCCTTCAGTGATAAGCCTCTCAGTATAATACGATCCTTTCATCAAATATCTCGGA
>NW_018397270.1:762532-774665 GCF_002168275.2 Theobroma umbraticum
AGCATGGCTCGGTGTCTACTTACGACATTTCATATTAGTTCTTATAATTCATGGCTAACCTTATGAATTTAGGAAACTAATTTTCCTCAAATTCTTCATGCTTTGGCCAAAAACTTTATACAAGTTAATCAAGAATTGAGAATAAGTGAGATACATCCCCCCATATCACTTGAGGTGATGAATCATCTCTTGACCATTCATTAACCTTCGCATGCTTCATGGTATACTGAAAAATACCTTGTTTAGGCATTTGGTTGCTTCCAAACCCATAGGGGTGAAATCAAAGTATGTCATTCCCTATACAAGATGACCCAGTGTCTCAAGTCTAAGGACTACTTGCACCACTATCACATGAGAACATTTTTCATAGACACTTAAGTTAAATACCAAATGGAGTTCTCATAGCGAGTCATGTTCAGTGAACTTGTTCTTTAACAAGCACCTACATGTTATACTCAAGTATCTTATATACTTCAATCTATGAGACCGATTGCTTACTTTCCAAGTAAGGAGGCTTAACGTGTACCAGTCTTTGAGTATTGTCAATGGCCTGTCTTGATAATACAATGACCAAAAACAATTTTAGGAACATGGCTTTGATGCATAGTGATCTCATAATTATAACAACTTTATAATTCTCTTGCAATGCCTTTATGTTCCATGGGCTTCATCCAATTAGTACTTAATAACTCTTTATTATTGCACTAACATGAAAGAAAACTTTTATCACATAAAATTATAAGATTAAATATGAATTAAATGACAATATATATTTCTTGACCAATCTAATTGGCTCAAGACCATATACCAACAATTACCTACTATTGTTCCTACCTTGCATAACCAATAATTGTTGAGTAGTTCTATAACCTAATTTATATTGAATAAGTACGTTGATTAACTTAGATATAGTGACAAAAGCAAGACATTTAGATAAATTAACTTGATTGTTTATTAATTTAAATTTAAAGCCATAATTCATAGCAAAAGAATGTGAAATTATTTTCCCAAACACTTACCAACTGTTAGTAACCTTATACAATACTTTTAACAGTAACTTTGTAAAAACAATCAATAATTTAATATTATTAAAATATTAAAGCATAATATCTAAAAAAGTTCTTAAATTATTTAAGAAAATTCAAATAAGTCATTATATTTTTATTTCATTCAGTTAAGCTCGTATATTTTTATTTTGAATTAAATAAACTCTTATAATTTTATTTTGAGTCAAATAAGTTTTTATGACTAATTATTGACTTAATAAAAATGTTATTTATTATTCTAAGCTACGTGGTGCTAACTAGTATACTAACATATCATAATTAATTATTATATAACATGTTAATTTTGTATGATAACATAATAATGTGATATTTTTTACCATTCATATTAACGTCTTATCAATGCCATGCGAATATAAAATAATAAATGATATTTTGATTGATGGTAATTAATCTATTATTAATCATAAAGATTTATTTAACTCAAAAAAAAATATAAAAGCTTGATTGAATATAATTAAAGAATAAAGACTTATTTAAATTTTTTAAATAATTTAAAAACTTATTTAAGTATTATACTGAATATTAAACATATCACATTTTGAGTAACATCTATTTACAAAAAAGTGACTCAAACTGTACATATTTAATTTTCAAAATTTCATTTATTTTATAGCAATATTGCACACATTTTGTCAATCAACCTTCTATAAATATTTGAAATCTAATAGTATTGGAAGATTAAATACATACTTACAGAAATAAAAAATTACTTTTTTACCATAAACTTATCATTTTAACCTCAATTTGCATAGTCAGAAAACCTATGACCTGACCAGGGGTGCGCCGATACTGGTTGGTTGTCCCAACGTTTTTACACGTGCCCGTGTTTAACTCAAATGGTAGATGGCATTGGTCACTCCTTTTGCGAGAAACTTAATCCAGGTAACCAAGGCCGCGGCAGAGATAGAGTGGCGAGAGATGGGGGTTCTTCACCCTAACAACTTTCTCACTCTCACTTGCTCCACTTCCAGTCTGCTTGTTCCATCCAAACCCCATGTTACCGCCAAGCCTTCTCCAATCTTTTCGCACATACACATTAACTTCCCTTCACCAGGTAAGTAGAAACCATTGTTATCCTCTTTGTTTGCAATTAATCTTTATTGTTTCGTAAGTAGGAGTGTGATTTTTGTTCACTTCATTGGGTGTTTCTCTTTTTCAGGGCGAAACGTAGAATCGAGAAAAGAGCCCAGGATTGGTTCTTGTAGGATTAAGTGTTCAGCGGAAGTTGATAATGTAAGAAGCATTGATTCCTGTATGTGTATGTATGCATGAATTCAACTGCAACACCTTTTTCGTTTTAATTGGTTGAAATGAATAGTTGTTGGTTTGCACCTAGGGCTCTGCAAAGGTGAAGGAAAGAAGCGTTTCGGTCATTCTTTTAGCAGGAGGCAAAGGCAAAAGAATGGGTGTAAGTATCAATTCTTATCTTGTTCTTCTTTTTCTCTCAATTCTATATGCTATTATTATTTTAATGCATCATCAGGATCTTCCTTTGTGTTTAAATGCCCAGTAAATTGTAAAGCCCCATGCAATTTTTTGATCCCCATGGCTTTCCTTTAAACAAATTCTTTTAATTAACCAACGAGTATTGTTCTCAAGTACAATCTTGTTAAATCATATATCTGGGAGAGCTATGGTTTTATACTTTATTGAAAATTATGCAGGCCTTCTTTCATCACCTTCAGTACTGGGCATTGCTTGTTTAGTTGTTGTAATTCTTGCAAAATCATATAATAGCTACCAATGAGTATTTGCCTGTCTGGGCGGGTTGAGACTCAGCTTTTGCAGTTTCCTTTATGTTACCTAACAAAATAATGGTCGTCTTGTACATACATGTACATTTACCAAGTACATAATCTTACCTTTTTATCTCACAAAATATTAGTCAATTTTAATGCGCTGTTTATTTCAAGAAGCATCATTATTGATACGCATGTCTCTTTAAGTTACTGGTTATTGTTATTTCTGGATGGCTTGGATTTTGTAGAGGTGAGAGGCTCATTTCTGTTTGTGGTAATTAAATTTTTTATCTTTAAATCTTTGAATGTAATTATCAATTCTATGTCCTAGCTTGCAAATGTGCTCATGCATATTTACCCAAATAAAATTATGCATTCTTTGTTATCGTTGCTTCTTTATTTATTTTCTAGATGATAGCTTTCCTGTGTTTGTGCAAATAGGCAAGCATGCCAAAGCAATATCTGCCACTTTTAGGACAACCAATTGCATTGTATAGGTAAACAAGAACAACTTCTATCAACTTCATCATTTTACTTCCCTATTCATTGCAGCTTTGAATTATTCTAATGGACTTGTGGAACCTAATATTTGGCAACTGTAAGAGTAAAGTAACCATTTTATCTGCAGGAATAGTTGCATAATATGTTTGGAAAATGTATTCAATGATTTATTGAGGCACCTTGTGGTGGTTATTTTTGCTACATGCCTTTCACTTCTGAAAGCAAAAAACGAAAAGCACATTTGGGCACAAAGGAAAACAATGTTTTTGAAGAATTATAAATGAA
Organism: Theobroma umbraticum; assembly: GCF_002168275.2. Classification (NCBI taxonomy): domain Eukaryota; kingdom Viridiplantae; phylum Streptophyta; class Magnoliopsida; order Malvales; family Malvaceae; genus Theobroma; species Theobroma umbraticum. The sequence goes on from NW_018397270.1 coordinate 766,125, forward strand.
ATATTTAATATTTTTTAGATAACAAAATGAATGACTTTAGTCCTATATGGGCAAATTATTATAATTGAGATTGCATTTCAACTATTTCTCAGTTTTAGTCAATTATAATTTTGCTTTTTGCTTTGGCTTTTACTTCATAAGAACTTTCCAAGAAGCAAAAAGCAAGTAGGATAAGTGACAACCAAAATGGAGCCAAGTAGGATAAGTATCAACCAAAATGGAGCCTTACACTTTTATGGTCATTCAGATATAACTATCTGCTGTAAATGTTATTTTCTGTCTGTTCATTACGACGGTAAGTATTTTTCCTAAGATATTTATATGCTTTATTTGGCAGTTTATATACTTTCTCACGCATGATTGAAGTGAAAGAAATTGTTGTGGTTTGTGATCCATCATACAATGACATTTTTGAAGGTCTCTCTCTCTCTCTCTCTCTCTCTCCCTCTCTCTCCCTCTCACACACACACACACACGCACGCACACACACATTCACCCACACACATGACTGCACACAAGTGTGTACATATGCAAGCATGTACACACACATTGTATCAGTTGGCTGCGTTTTTGCACTCACTCACACAAGTGAAATGTATGTGTATGTTTTGTGCTTTTCTTCCCTTGGGAAATGTTGCATTGTGTTTTGGTTGTTTCCTAGTCCTTTCAATTCTATTGCTTCAGGGAGATATTCCTGATAATATGACCATTTTTTATTCCAGAAACCAAAGACAAAATTAACGTAGACCTTAAATTCACACTTCCTGGGAAGGAGAGACAGGATTCTGTTTACAGTGGACTTCAGGTATCTGCAAAATGCTTTGAAACTAAGAAGACAATGCTGTTTCATTTCAGTATATGACACTGCCTGGTTGTCTTCATTGCATCCTTTTTTACCTTCATTTTAGATGCTTGCATGATAATATCTAACTAGTGCTTGGGGAGTGACTTCGCCATTGTAACTTTTGTTTGATAGCTTAAAAAATGTGATAGCATTGAATCATGATACTTTATTAAGAATAGCTTGCTTGAGATCTTGGAAATTCTACTGAAAAACAATTTACTCTTCATGTAACATTTGCCATTCTTATTTTTCCACATTTCTTTCTTGCATTATGTTTGACCGCATGTCAATAGCTGATGTATGCCTTACAGACTGGAAAATAAGGTACTCTTCATATAAGATTTTCCATTCTCATTTTTCTGTATTTCTTTGTAGCATCCTGTTCAACCTCTTGTCAATGGATGATGTATGCCTTATAGACTGAAAATAAGTTTTTTCCATGTGTTATAAAGGGACCGATTATGGTCCACCAGGGTGAGCACCTAAGCATACTGATCTGGATATAATCTACTTCCAGGAATTTTTTTTGTAGAGGTTTCTTTCACAAAAATTACTCTAATATCTAAATATGTAAAAATTTTACATTCTTGACTACAAGGGAATACTATCATAATCTTTATACAAAGGTAGGGCTATGTATAGCTATGGCTTTTTTCTCAGCATTTCTATGTATAGCTATGGCTTTTTTCTCAACATTTCTTACATTTGAAATTAGGTATATTCCTCAAATTACAGTTCCCTCCTGAAATATGTACTTAAAATGCTAGCTCTCCACAATCGTTTTTGCAGAGCTTTCTGTCACAAAAATTACTCTAATATCTAAATATATAGAAATTTTACAGTCTTGACTACAAGTGAATGTTACCAGAATCTTTATACAAAGGTAGAGCTACATTTAGCTATGGCCTTTTCCTCAACATTTCTTACATTTGAATTTAGGTATATTCCTCAAATTACAGCTCCCTCCCAAAATGTGTACTTAAAATGCTAGCTCTCCACAATTTAGTACTAATCAATCTCACACTACAGTTTGCCAGTTAAATTCTCTCTCTGCCTTTGTCCTGCTATATTTATTTGTATTGATCAATTAATGGATTTTTAAACTATAAGAGAATAACTTGTTTAGTTTTGTGGTCCTATGTATTAAGGCAAAGTGTGTCTGGATGCTGGGGTTTTCGTTAGTTTGTGATTTGCTTTGATCTTCACCAAGACAATGCCTTCCATTATATGTTAAGGATCTTCACATTTCCTTCTTGACAGTTAAATGGTACTTTTGTTGCAGACAGTTGATTCAAACTGTGAGCTTGTTTGCATCCATGATTCTGCGAGACCCTTGGTAACATCTGGAGATGTAGAAAAGGTTTGGACTCGAAAATTTTCTGGTGATATCTAATGCAGAAAAATTAAATTAAGGGAACTCTAAAAATAAAGAAAAGGACTTGGATTATAGTTCCAGTATCTGTGGGAGGTTGGATCAGTTAAAGCCTTGTATCTTGTATGTTATAGTGCTTATTATGTATGGCACAATAATTAGTGAAGCAGGTCTAGACTATCCTGTCCTGGTTATCGATTGGTGCAATACTGCAATTATATCTTGAGGGATTGATTTCTTTATACTAACCTGTTTGGTTATGACAAGCTTTAAGAGCATAAAGATTTCAAGATTCTGATACCATAAGACTTAGTTAAGGTATGATGGACAATTTTAGCCTGTAATTAGTAGAGGCAATTTATCAGTACCATGCTAAATATACATGAACATTCCAATGAAAGGTATTTGTCCTGGCCATTATCATTTTATTGTGAATTTCAAACGATCTCTATTCCATTTCTTCAAAGAATGCTATATATCTATAGAACAGCTTAGCATTAGGATCTCTCTCTCTCTCTTGGCCCCCTTTATTATTTGTCATGAGTATTCTTTCATTCTTTGACTTATTCTAGAAATAAATTTTGAATGATAAGTGTTTAAATTTAATACTGCTTTGTTAGGTTCTTAAAGATGGTTGGCTGATTGGAGCAGCGGTACTTGGAGTTCCTGTCAAAGCCACAATCAAAGAGGTAGATATTAATATAAAGTCACTTTCTTTAACCATTTGAATTTCATCTGTCTTTATCACACAGTTTTAAGTCTGTCTTTTCTTGTTGACATGCAGTTGATGTTTTTGTTTCTTTTGTTGCAAGTTATTTCCCTGCTGAGTCAGATAAATAAAATTACCATTATCCAGAGGAAACAAACTATCTAATTTAACCGCTATTAAAGCAAGGTTTTTGCAATCTTGTACGATGCATATAAATTTATATAAATTTTAACATTACATTGCTGAACTGGCATGCATATTACTTATCTTCCTATCAATAATTCTTTGTTTTTCTAGGCATATTCTTGACAAACAAGGAAGTTCTGAGATGGAACTCTAACATGAGGCTATCAATGGAACTTTTAACATGAACCGATATTTAGCATTTTCCCCTGTTTCACTCTCTATCTGTCTGTCTTTTCTGCAAGTTGAGAAATGTTCTTTGCTAAATTAGACTCTGGTTCATCCTTTACCTAAAGATGACTGACTACCTTTTGATTCGTTAGGAGGCTGGCTTCGATAAGGAGAGTTATCACACAGATTTCATTTACCATTAGTTGTTATAGGTTATTCATGTAACTTTATAACATCAAGAATGGGATTTCTTCTCTCTAAGCCCTACTAAATTCAATTGCGTTTTAGCATTGATTAGGACAGAATTTTTAAATGGAAGATGATGCTGTTGGAAGCTCTTTGCACTGATTATTATACTTTATTCTTTGTTTACGTATCCTGTTTCATAAACTACCATTCTAACATGTTTGCGATACTGTTTATTTCCAGTATATCATCCTATTTTCATGCTTAATTAAAGACTTAAAACAGATTATTAGTCATTATCTTGTCTTCTTCTGCCCAGGCAAATAGTGAGTCTTATGTGGTGAGGACTCTAGAGCGAAAAACACTATGGGAAATGCAGACCCCACAGGTTTACTTGTTGAAAGAGATAATATATCACATTACTATCTTTCTGAGAATGCTTTAGTTGAATATACTATATACATAATTGTGCAACTTGCTTCAAATTTATCATACAGGTGATTAAGCCAGAGTTGCTGAGAAAAGGTTTCGAGCTTGTGAAGAGGTACTTGATGATTCACATTTTAGTGTTCAAACTGCTTGTGACTTTCTTCTTTTTGAAAATATATCCTGGGAAACATCTAGCTTAGTATTGCATTTCTACTATTGACTGACATTAATATTAAATATTCTTGTCTTTCAAGTGTAAAAATTGTAGTTTCATTATATATTTTGTCCATTGGGATGTGAAATCAATATATATTTGCATTTCATATTTTCCTCGATTGCCATTAATCCATTAAGTGTTTGGATATGCATCTAAAAATAAGGAAATGAATGTGTGTTCATGAATTAATTTCTATGTATGTCCATTTTCCTGAGACCCTTTTTTTTGCCTTTTTCTACTCATCGGTGTCAATGCTGTTTTGGAAAAAAATAATTTTTGCGTTATTAAATAAAAGCCCATGATTGAGATATAATTTTGTCTTAATTTCATTGATGATTCGAGATGCCTGTAGGCCCAATCATGCGAGAATGGGTTTGGGCTATTAAAAAATTGAGGCCAAAAATAATTTCTCAAGCCTATTCAAAATGGGCTGAAATAAATGTACAATTATTGACCTTTGAGTACCTCCATTTTCTTCAGACATCCAGGTTAGGGGAAAGGAAGAACTCACGCTATCAACTACCTTGACCTATTGGTTAATCCCAATTTACTGTCACAAAACTTCTAACTTGTCTACCTCTCTCTCAGTACAGAGGGGGGGAGAGAGAGACTGCTGTCTTTCGCATACACCTTCAAAAGAGATGTTTCATCTAAGTGTAGCTGTATAAACTTTTAACTCAGTACTGTAACTAGAGATAGGGTTTTGTTCATATGGGTTTGAAAGATTTTATTTAAAGAGTCGCATTTGTTTTTTAAAAATCGTTTAATACAACTCTGGTCCTTCAACTAAATTGAGCTTTAGTTTTATAAGGGTCATACTCCATTCTTTTTGCAGGCAGTGAACCTTCCTTGTGTCAAAATTATTATATGCAAAAGAAAAAGGAAAAAAAAAATCCCTGCATTTAGCTCTTCCGTTTGTTAATCTTCATTAATTAAAACCTAAAACATGGAACGGATTCTGAGCATCTATGGTTCCCTGCAGAGGTGGTCTTGAAGTGACGGATGATGTGTCAATAGTGGAGCACCTTAAGCATCCTGTGTATATAACTGAGGGATCTTATACCAACATCAAGGTATTGTTACTCTGTATTCTATGAAATGACCCTCTATTTGGCACATGTTTATTTTGATGTTTCAACAATGGGAGAATGTAACCCTATTTTATTTGCTTTAAGGAGTGATGTGCTGCATTCTTCTATTTGCAGGTCACAACTCCTGATGACTTGTTACTTGCGGAGAGAATTCTGAATATGACCTCTAGTGAACTTCCTAAATAATGCTCTTGAACACTTCCTTAGGTTTCTCCCTGTCGGTGTTTCTGCTACAACATAATTTGGGTGCGTGTCAACATTGTGAATGGCCGTCCCAAACCCCAAAAATTTTTACATATAGTAGCAAAAGCAACTAGACCTCTAAAAAGAGCTGGAGAAATTGATTGTCTAAGGTCAGGAGCATGAGAAATTTCTTGATGTTCAACATAACAAAAGTTGGTACTTCTATTTCAGAAGCATTTTAATGTGTTCCTTGTTGCTGGGTTGCTGTGAATAGGAGGATTATATTGCTTGTTAAACTGATGTGGTGAGGCTAAAACTGTTGGTTGCACAGACTGAGCACATTGAGTAGTAGATGAGGGCCAGAGTTTCTCTGGCTAGTAGGTTTAGTCTTGGCTCTGAAAGCAAAAAAATGGAAAAAATGGCATAGGGAACAAAATAGCCAATTTTTTCAGAAAACTGTCCAGCTGCATTTACAGATAATGTGATTGCCAGTTCTAAAAGAGTTAAGACGGTTTGATGAACAGATTATACAGTAAAGAGGTGGGTTAGTGGCTTTGCAAGATATAGGGTTTTTGGAAGAATTCACTCAGCAAACTTAACCCATGTATTGAGGTTGTGAATTTGGATTAGACGTTGCTCCTTAAATCCCAATTTGGTTCGAAATGCGCGGACCAAAAATGTTAATGAGTCCAAATTAAAAGTGACTTCAACCTAATTGATCTAAACCAGCACTCCCAATTTGATCTCTCGGAAAAAATTTGAAATAACACATCCTTAAACTTGAAGCTAATGATATATGGCACTAATCGATTTTTTTTACTTATAAGTTATTTTAAAAAATTTAAATAAAATTTTGTTTTTTTATTGTGTTTAATTAAATCTTTATACTATTATTTAAAATCAAAGAAGTTTTTATGATTAATTATGACTAATCATTATTAATCAAAATGTCACTAGTTATTTCATGTCACATAGCACTAACATTGCATATTGATATGTTGTAATAGATGATAATATGACATTATGATATGATCAGATAATATTTTTCTCTTTTCACGTTACTGTCACATCAATATTATGTTATTGTCACATGGACATAAAATAACAAGTGACATTTTGACTAACAATAAGTAATCAACTATTAGTTATAAGAATTTATTTAACTCAAATTAAAAGTAAAAAAGTTTGATTGAATGTAATAGAAAAATAAAACCTTATTTGATTTTTTTTAAAAGTTCAAAGGTTTTTTTCAATTATGTATATGTATTTCATTTTCCTTAGATGTTGGAGAATTTAGTTGGGAGCAACCCCTTGGATATCTCTTCATTTTCGGAGAGTTAACCATATTAAAACCTAAAGACAATTTTGATCTTTGAAGCAACCACATCTGTAGACATGGTAATTAGGTGGTCTCAGATTGGGTTTAGGTTAGGTCATCTGAATTTGATACTTGAGCTTTTTAGATTCAGATCATTTTAGGTAAGTATTTTGAATTGTTTGAGTTCAAGTCATTTTAGATTCGAGATAAATTGGATTTGGATTGCTTTAAGTTCAAGTTATTTAGAGTTCAAATTGTTTCAGTTTTGGTTATTTTAGAATTTGGTTGGATAGGTTCAGATTATTGATTTTTTTCTCATTAAATCAAGTTGGATGAATTTTTCTGAGTACAAGTTAGTCTTGTCAACTTTGAGCATGTCCTAATTCATATTTAAAAAGAATTACCACTTGCAACACTTTTAATCCTTATATTTAGGGGATTTTTTTTTTGGTCCTGAAAAATAAACTGTTTTTGAAAATAAGCACTGAGATAATTTTAACTGTTTTTAACCACCACAGTAGATTTTGAGACAAAAATGCCTTTAATGAGACATATTCGTTGAGGTGCACCATCAAACATGTGAAAAATCTAGAAACAAATAGATAAATATGCAAATAATTTGCGAACTTCTAATTTTCTGCAAAACATCTATTTGTTTTTAGCTAAGCTTGTGCGAAGCAAAATAATGTTGCATGAGAAGATTTTTCAGATATTTCAGATATAGCATTCAGAACCGGTCCCGGTGAATCAAAAGCTTCGAGGATGATGTGCAACCAGAAATCCGTGATACGGTGGTGAATCGGAAGAAGAAAGATGTGAATCCAAAGCACGAAATCGTCGTGCTACAGCAGGGCATATGTGAGAAGGCTGTGGCATGACTCGGAGGGAATATGTGAGTTGACATTGTGATAATATGTGACACAACAGAGAATGTGGCATGAAACAGTATGGTGGGAATGTGTGACAGGGCTGTGACATGGCAAAATTCAGAGTTTGGTGACACGCCATGGAAGGAATCTGTGACACTCTAGAGTTCAAAGTTTGTGACACGGCATGGAGGGAAACTATGACATACTAGAGTTCAGAGTTTGACACGGCATGGATGGAATCTATGACACGGTAGTATTCAGAGTTTGTGACACGGCATGGAGGGAATTTGTGACACGGCAGGGTTCAGGGTTTGTGACACGCCATTGAGGGAATTTGTGACACAACAGGGTTCAGGGTTTGTGACACACCATGGAGGGAATCTGTGACACGTTAGTGTTCAGAGTTGGTGACACGACAAGGAGGGAATCCGTGACACGCCAAAGTTCAGAGTTTGACACGGCATGGATGGAATTTGTGACACGGTAGGGTTCAGGGTTTGTGACACGCCATGGAGGGAATCTGTGACATGCCAGTGTTCAGAATTGGTGACACGCCAGCATTCAAGGTTTGTGACACGATAGCGTTCAGGGTTGTGACACGCCACTGAGAGAATCTGTGACATGCTATGTGTGTGTCAAACGGCATGGCTTGTCACCGCATGACACGACATGGTTTAAAAGCGGAAGAAAAAAAAGTGGGCAAAAAAATAAGGAAACCGACTCGACTTCCATTGAATGAATATTATAAGGCCATCTCATTTTAAATTAATTATTTTTCAAAAATCGCAAACATTTGTGTGAAGGGTTCTTAGAGAGTTTGATTCATTCTTCATTCCAAAAGGTACCAGAGAGTCGGACTTCATTCTTTGCAAGCTTAACAAGACGAGAACAACAATATCAGTTATCAATGAAGAGGTCAATCAGTCTGAAATTAAAACTTTCTTCTGTTCTTTACTTTTTTGCTGGGTT
>NW_018397270.1:774765-778127 GCF_002168275.2 Theobroma umbraticum
GAACTACGTTATGACTTGATCCTTCTTTATATTAGGAGGTACGTAGGTAACTTGATTCCATTGCCAAGTTCAGTCACATAAAAAAATAATCTCTTACATTAAGCATGGCTCAATTCTTTATGATGATGGAGCTATCAAGACAGAAGATCGAGTTTCTACTTCTTCGTCAAGTTATGCGATTTAATCAATTAAATTGCAAGTGAAACAAATTGCAATCTCAAGTTGAATTGTTTTGAAGTTTAATTGGTGTCCAAGAAAATTTGTTGAATATAAAGTATTTTGAAGTTTTCATAGGATTGTCTTTAAAATTTTTTTTTACAAGTAAAGAAAAGCAATAAAAAAATTAATCTTTATTGATAATTCTAAATGCATTACAATGTGAAAGAAAATTTTAAAGGTCTAAATCCTAGTAAAAAAAAGCTACATGAATAAGGAAGTAATCAAATCAAGGCTTCCATTTGAAATTCTTTAGTTCTTCTCGAGAAAATTCTAACATATTTCGCAACAATTTTAAGGAATTAACTTCGCTTTCACTCAAAGTAGGAGAGGACTTGATGAAAGCTATCTCTTCATTAATATCGAAAATATTAACTTCCCTCATCTTCACCTCTTCTTTATTTGCTTTAAGAGAAGACTGAATTTCACCCTTCTTGCGACACAAGGCATCTATTTCCTCTTCAAGATTTGTTAACTCAGCTTGCAAACCATTGGCCTCCTTAACAAATTTGCTCTTAAGAGACTCCTCATCCTTGAGACGAATAACTAGTTTTTCAAGCTTCTCATCTTGATCTTTTGTAGACATGCTACTAAAGGATGATTCAAGGTCAATAAATTTGTGAACTTGTCCAAAGTATTCTTCAATCATGTTCCTCAATGAGAATGAATCCACAGTCTCGACCCCTTCTATTGCAGCAAGAACTTTTTGAACCTCAGTAGTGAGAGAAGGAACTTGATCGAAAGGAGTTTTGATAATTTTTGGTTAAATGCTCTCCCATAAAGTCATGACAAGTTTTGAATGACCATCATTGATCACTTTATCAATACTAAATTTAGAAGCTTTTGGAAATGCAAGATGACTAGCCTCGACCCACAACTCTATCTTATTTTTAGAAGCATCACCAATTTCCTTAGCAATTACACGAGGAGAAATATTTTCTTGACTTGAGGATGCGTCTGAAATCTTTCGAGCAAAATGATTTTCTACCTCTGTTGCAAGCTTGTTAAATCTATGTGGATTAGAAACTGAAGCTATGCTAACAGTAGGAACCACTTCATTGATAACCTCCTTGGTTGGATCTTGATTTTGAACCTAAAAAAAAAAAAGAATGAAAGTTAGTTCCACAGAATAGTTAAAAAAAAATTCACAAATTCATGATGCAATTACCAAATCATTGAAGTTTTCTGGAAGTATAGAACAACTCAAAATGTCTTCAAGAAATGAAAAGCCAGCAGGATATGATACTTTTTGTTTCTTTGGGGTGACTCACTTTCAATGTTTCTCACGATCGGTTTCACTATCAGAATCTTCAATAGCACCTTGGTGCCCAGAAATTTTTTCAAGAATTGCTTGTTCAGTATTTGGAAGTAATTGAAAGCTTTGTGCTTTTGAAGGTACCTTGCGTTCGTCTCTACTAGAAAGATTTGTTGCAACAAGGATTTGATTCTCACCTTATTCTATTTTAGAAGGTCTTTCCTTTTGTTGTCTTGAGCGCTTGGATGGAGTTTGATGGGTACTAGAGATCAAAGCTTCAACACTATGTTCAAGGTAAGGATTATGAATTTGGGACCACCATTCCATATAACTCGCAATGGGATGATCATTAATATTCAAGGGACGAGCTGGAGAAATTAATCTTGACTGAGTGTTAAAAAGCGTGCAAGTTTGCCAAAATTTCAATAAGTCATCCACTGAGCCTAAGCGAATATTAGTCTTAAGATTTCCAGGAACATCTTGGCAAAAGCCAAATTGTCTTCCAAACCGATGAGGACTATATGTCTCCACAATAATAGTATTGTGGCATCGGACAGGCTAGTAGCTTGAACGAACTCTAACTAAATAATCATGTAGCAAAGGATCCAATGGTCTAGTGTCGATGATAATCTCACCTTGATTTTTGGAATATAAATTTGCATCCCACACTAATTTTGTGTGAATCAAATTATGCGTTTCTGGTTCACTGAAATATTTAGCCCCACCTTCTCCAGAGAATTTCACCATTTGTGGTCCTATTACTTCTTGTGGAGTTGAAAAATGAGCTTCAAAATAATAACCCAACCACCATAAACATAATAAATAGGAAAACATGCATCCGAAGAACCCGCTTGAGTAGAAAGGGCAATATGATTAAGCCCTCGATAAATCTGGGCAAGCACTGGAATGGCAAGATTAACACCTTTAGAGCCAGTAGCTATGAGACTAGCAATCTTAAATGTCTGGAGTCGAATGATAGATTCTACGCTCGAAAAAACAAATACACAGAGCCAACAAGAAAAGAAAATAGCCAAATATGTATCAGCCTCATGATTTTCTTTAACACCAAGTTCATTGCATGCCTTAGCTCCACTCGAGGCCCAAGTTTCATGTTTCTTGATAATCCAGTTGGGTTGTGCGTGGCCTTGGACGAGTTGTCTTGGCTTTACTAGTTGGAGGTTTTTGATAGCGTAATTTACCTTGAAACTAAAAGTTGATCCAATCGTTGACAAAGACTTTGCCTTGATCATCGTTTCTTTTGTGCAAATGATGAAAAGCAGTAAATAAGTATTCACAACTTTTGGGAAGAAATTTTTTCCCATTAGCACCAACGCCAATCAATTCTTTAGTAGAAGGAATGACTTCATCATAAAACCAACCATGAAGAGGAAGACCACCCAATTTGTTCAAGTCTCATAATGATAAGGAAGCCTCTCCAAAAGCGGTATGAAAGGTGTTCGTGGTTGGACACCAACTCTCACAAAATGCTCGAATGACATCTTTATTACGATCATAAGTATATAAAGATGCGTAAATAGCATCGGCCATCTTCATATCACGTAAGAGCTTCTCATATTGAAATAACACATCTTCAGTCCACTCTAAATATTTGGAGATATACTTAAATTCTCCATTAATCGTGAAAGAACTGCCCCAATAAGCCCCACCGAAAATTATACGGCTTGCCAATGTGATAAATTCCTCTTGATTGAAAGTTTTGTCATGAAGATAAGATTGGAGACATCGAGCTGTTGAGGAAGATTGCGAGATCTTGATTGGCTTAGAAGTCCATTCTTCCAAAGTTGTAGGAGCATCGAGTGGTTTAGATGCCACAAAACGACCAACTATAGGTCTCACTATGGGAAGAAACAACCCTTTCTTCATATCTTCA
>NW_018397270.1:778227-778417 GCF_002168275.2 Theobroma umbraticum
AACAACTCAAAATGTCTTCAAGAAATGAAAAGCCAGCATGGTATGATACCTTTTCTTTCTTTGGGGTGACTTGCTTCCAATGTTTCTCACGATCGGTTTCACTATCAGAATCTTAAATAGCTATTGTACCTTGGTGCCAAAATTTTTTTCAAGAATTCCTTGTTCAGTATTTGGAAGTAATTGAAGGCTT
>NW_018397270.1:778666-778825 GCF_002168275.2 Theobroma umbraticum
CTGAGTATTAGAAAGCGTGCAAGTTTGCCAAAATTTCAATAAGTCATCCACTGATCTTGAGCGAATATCAGTCTTAAGATTTCTAGGAACATCTTGACAAAAGCTGAATTGTCTTCCAAACCGATGAGGACTATATGGCTCCACAATAATAGTATTGTG
>NW_018397270.1:779108-779280 GCF_002168275.2 Theobroma umbraticum
TTCAAAATAATAACCCAACCACCCATAAACATAATGAATAAGAAAACATGCATCTGAAGAACCAGCTTGAGTAGAAAGGGCAATCGATTAAGCCCTCGATAAATTTGGGCAAGCACTGGAATGGCAAGATTAACACCTTTAGAGCCAGTAGCTATGAGGCTAGCAATCTTAA
>NW_018397270.1:779383-779502 GCF_002168275.2 Theobroma umbraticum
TTCATTGCATGCCTTAGCTCCACTCGAGGCCCAAGTTTCATGTTTCTTGATAATTCCAGTTGGGTTGTGCGTGGCTTTCGAACAAGTTGACTTCTTGGCTTTACGAGCTGGAGGTTTTT
>NW_018397270.1:779512-779618 GCF_002168275.2 Theobroma umbraticum
TTTACCTTGAAACCAAAAGTTGATCCAATCGTTGATAGAGACTTTACCTTGATCATCGTTTCTTTTGTGCAAATGATGAAAAGTAGCAAATAAGTATTCACAACTT
>NW_018397270.1:779628-779831 GCF_002168275.2 Theobroma umbraticum
ATTTTTTCCCATTAGCACCAATGCCAATCAATTCTTTGGTAGAAGGAATAACTTCATCATAAAACCAACCATGAAGAGAAAGACCACCCAATTTGTGCAAGTCCCATAATGATAAGGAAGCCTCCCCAAAAACGGTATGAAGAGTGTTCGTGGTTGGACACCAACTCTCACAAAATGCTCAAATGACATCTTTATTACGATCA
>NW_018397270.1:779877-780228 GCF_002168275.2 Theobroma umbraticum
ATCAGCCATCTTCATATCACGTAAGAGCTTCTTATATCGAAATAACACATCTTCAGTCCACTCCTAATATTTAGGAATATACTTAAATTCTCCATTGATCATGAAAGAACTGCCCCAATAAGCCTCACTGGAAATTATACAGCTTGCCAATGTGATAAATTCCTCTTGACTGAAAGTTTTATCATGAAGATAAGATTGGAGACATCGAGCTGTTGAAAAAGATTACGAGATCTTGATTGGCTTAGAAGTCCATTCTTGCAAAGTCATAGGAACACCGAGTGGTTGAGATGCCAAAACACGACCAACTATGGGTCTCACTATGGGAAGAAACAACCCTTTCTTCATATCTTC
>NW_018397270.1:780516-780812 GCF_002168275.2 Theobroma umbraticum
GCTATTATAAAGAGCACCCTCCGAGGATAACAAATCACGTGCTATTGTAAAGAGTACCACCTTAATTTGTTGCACTTTAATTTAAACTTGCTTTAATGATGGGCTGATAAATTTGATATTTAACTGTAAAAAAAATGTCAAATTGTTAGTCTAAAACAACAATTTTGAAAAAAAAAATTGAATAAAAAAAAGTGCAAAAAAAAAAATTTGTGGCAATATTGGATTTCAGTAATTTACGATTCTACGGGTACGAAGTTGATGAGAAGATATTGGCCAATTCTTGGCCACCTTAATGT
>NW_018397270.1:781250-781342 GCF_002168275.2 Theobroma umbraticum
GAACCAAGAAAGAATTGGCAATCGGTTTACCATGTAAGGCTTGAAAAAAAAAAAGGGATGCTTTCACCAACAAGAAGTATGCTACCTTTACT
>NW_018397270.1:781352-781463 GCF_002168275.2 Theobroma umbraticum
AGAAATCTTGAAGCTGCAAGTATGAATTGTTGTGCAGATTGAAGCAATTGCAACTAAAATATTATGGATTCCAATGTTTCATGTGTAGAGAATTGGCAAGGGGTCCTTTTT
>NW_018397270.1:781616-781896 GCF_002168275.2 Theobroma umbraticum
AATATACTTCTTCTAAAGTTATAATTTTCTTACCTATGAGTAAGCATAATTCAACTTAATTTGGATTGGAATTGTACCAAGTCATGTTAGGATTTTAAGAAATCCTAGAGATTTTAAAGTTTCAAGACTTGTCCACTTGTCACATTCAAAATCATCTGTGAACAAGTCTTGAGGGGGCATTTGTAGAAGCAAAAAAATTATTAGCCAATTACATGCTGTCATGTGAATTTAATAATATTTTAACCATATAATTAATTATAAAATAATTAATTTATTGGTT
>NW_018397270.1:782236-782447 GCF_002168275.2 Theobroma umbraticum
AATCTTCATATTTTTGACCAATTAAAATTTAATTATTGGTCATTTAAATTTATCACTAATAATTATTTTAATTTAGAGATAAAAATTAAATTGGATTATTTAATTTATCTCTAAATAAATTGGAGATAATACCTAACTTCCAATCAAAATTCAAGGGCTCAAAGTCCGGCCAATCAAAAGACTTTCAATGAGTCATCATAATTTATCTCTA
>NW_018397270.1:782522-782773 GCF_002168275.2 Theobroma umbraticum
TAACATTATAAATAGGGGGCTCCTCTAAGCCATTTTCATTCATTCGGAAGCATTTGAAGATTGAGAAGCATTAGAAGATTGAGAGCATTTTAGAGATCAAGAAGAATATAAGATTTTTAGGGTGAAGATCAAGCAACGGCGAAGTTTGTGATCAAGCGACGGCGAAGTTCGTGATCAAGCGACAACGAAGTTCGTGGTCAAGACAAAGTCCAAGTTCGTGACTCTTGAAAACAAAGTGAAGAAATTAATCA
>NW_018397270.1:782873-782997 GCF_002168275.2 Theobroma umbraticum
AGGTTGGCTTTATTCGAGAAGTCAAGTACCCTACTTGAGTCTCAAATATTGTTCTAGTTAGAAAAAAGAATGGCCAAATTCGAGTTTGTGTGGATTTTCGAGATTTGAACAATGCTTGCCCAAA
>NW_018397270.1:783026-783114 GCF_002168275.2 Theobroma umbraticum
TAATGGTGGATGCAACAACTGGCCATGAGGCTTTATCTTTTATGGATGGCTCCTCTAGTTATAATCAAATTCGCATGGATCCAAAGGA
>NW_018397270.1:783124-783255 GCF_002168275.2 Theobroma umbraticum
ACTGCATTTCGAACTCCTAAAGGAATATACAGTTACAAAGTTATGCCTTTTGGATTAAAGAATGCAGGTGCCACTTGTCAAAGAGCAATGCAAAAGATATTCGATGATATGCTACACAAGAATGTTGAATG
>NW_018397270.1:783382-783680 GCF_002168275.2 Theobroma umbraticum
AAAAAGAGAGTTAATCATCTTGAAGATCTTCGCCAAGTATTCGAGAGATTACGTTGATATTAATTGAGGATAAATCCCTTAAAGTGTGCCTTTAGAGTACCTTCAAGAAAATTTTTGGGATTCATAGTGTGCCATCGTAGGGTTGAAATTGATCAATCAAAAATATATGCAATCATGAAAATGCTTGAGCCAAGCAATCTCCACAAACTTAAAAGTTTGCAAGGAAGATTGGCTTATATTCAATGCTTCATATCCAACTTGGTTGGTAGATGTCAACTATTTAGTCGATTGATGAAGA
>NW_018397270.1:783690-783908 GCF_002168275.2 Theobroma umbraticum
TTTTATTTGGGATGAGTCTTGTAGTAATGCTTTTAAAAGCATAAATTCTTATCTACTAATGCCTCCAGTTTTAAGGGCTCTTACACCAGGATGTTCATTGATCTTTTACATTACGGCACAAGAACGCTCTTTAGGAGCACTTTTAACACAGCAAAATAATAAAAGAAAGGAAAGTGCGCTTTACTACCTTAGTAGAACTCTTAATGGCGCAGAATTAA
>NW_018397270.1:784101-784221 GCF_002168275.2 Theobroma umbraticum
CTTTGTTCATTTAATTTCATGAGCAGATCCCCTCAAGTATCTTATGTCAAAATCTGTGCTTAGTGAGAGATTGCCAAAATGGGCTCTTTTGCTACAAGAGTTCGACATCACATATATCCC
>NW_018397270.1:784231-784336 GCF_002168275.2 Theobroma umbraticum
GTCAAAGGACAAGCACTTGCAGATTTTCTTGCAGACCATCCAATTCAGGATGATTAGGAATTCTCTGAAGATGTCCTTGATGAAGATGTTTTCTATATTGAAATC
>NW_018397270.1:784346-784603 GCF_002168275.2 Theobroma umbraticum
GGAAGCTATACTTTAATGGAGCAGCTCAACAAGACGAGGCAGGTGTATGAGTCATCTTTATCACCCTAGAAGGAGAAGTATTACCTTACGCATTTACTCTCATTGAAAATTGTTCCAATAATGTGGCAGAATATCAAGAGTTGATCATGGGTTTGGAGATGGTAGTGGACATGCAAATCACTCAACTTAAGGTGTTTGGAGATTCTAAGTTAGTTATAAACCAAGTTCTTACACTTTATGAAGTTAAAAAGCCTGAG
>NW_018397270.1:784613-784727 GCF_002168275.2 Theobroma umbraticum
ATGTCAACTATGTTAAGAAACTTTTGAAGTAGTTTGACAAAGCTAGCATAGAACTTGTGCCTAGGAAAGAAAATAGGCAAGCAAATTCTTTGGCTAATTTGGCATCAGCAATTG
>NW_018397270.1:784804-785162 GCF_002168275.2 Theobroma umbraticum
TGGATCTTACCACCAATCACTTTGGATGAAGAGATCGATGTTGAGTCTAATGTCATCTCAATCCTTGAAGTGGGAAAAGAAGATTGGTGACAGCCGTTGATCAATTACCTACAACATGGGAAGCTTCCTAATGATCCAAGGCACAAAACAGAAATAAAGCGTCAAGCTCCTTGATTTATTTATTTCAAAGGTACACTCTATCATCGTTCCTTTGACTGAGTCTTTCTTCTTTGTTTAGGAGATAAAGAAGCATGCAAGGCCTCACAAGAAGCTCACTCAAAAATTTGAGGGGCGCATCAATCTAGAGCCAAGTTGCACTTCCAAATCAAAAGAATGGGGTACTATTGGCCAACTATGG
>NW_018397270.1:785553-785698 GCF_002168275.2 Theobroma umbraticum
ACCAGCAAATGGGTTAGCAGAAGCCTTCAACAAGACTTTGTGCAATCTGCTTAAAAAAGTTGCAAATCATGCAAAAAAATATTGGCCAGAGAAAATAGGGGAAGCTTTATGGGCTTATCGTACGACATTTCGTACACCTACTCAA
>NW_018397270.1:786031-786247 GCF_002168275.2 Theobroma umbraticum
GTAACAAGTTCCTCTCAAAGTGGGATGGACCATATGTTGTTCAAGAAGTCTACATTCATGGTGCATACAAAATTTTTGATCAAGATGGAGTAAGAGTTGGCCCAATTAATGGCAAATTCTTGAAATGCTACTACACTTGAAGGACAGATGCTCTTTGGCAAGAGCTTAAACTGCACCAAAAAAAAAAGCCTACTAAGTTGAAAATCCTTAACAGGA
>NW_018397270.1:786257-786411 GCF_002168275.2 Theobroma umbraticum
AAAACTTAAGGCAAAAAAAAAAGGCTTGCTAAGTTGAAAATCCTTAACAGGACAACTTAGGCAAAAGTTAAGGCAAAAGAAAAAAGAAAAAAAAAGATATTACCTACGTTATGACTTGATCCTTCTTTTTATTAGGAGGTACGTAGGCAGCTTG
>NW_018397270.1:786421-786542 GCF_002168275.2 Theobroma umbraticum
CAAGTTCAGTCACATCAAAAAAAAATCTCTTCCATTAAGCATGGCTCAATTCTTTATGATGATGAAGCTACTGAGATAGAAGATCGAGTTTGTACTTCTTCGTCAAGTTATGCAATTCAAT
>NW_018397270.1:786642-786786 GCF_002168275.2 Theobroma umbraticum
AAGCCTGAGCTCTTGCCATATGTCAACTATGTTAAGAAACTTTTAAAGTGGTTTAACAAAACTAGCATAGAACATGTGCCTAGGAAAGAAAATAGGTAAGCTGATTCTTTGGCTAATTTGGCATCAGCAATTGCATTGTCAAAT
>NW_018397270.1:786796-786975 GCF_002168275.2 Theobroma umbraticum
AAGTGCCTCTTTGCAAACGATGGATCTTACCACCAATCACTTTAGATGAAGAGATCGATGTAGAGTATAATGTCATCTCAATCCTTGAACTAGGAAAAGAAGATTGGCGACAGCTGTTGATCAACTACCTACAGCATGGAAAGCTTCCTAATGATCCAAGGCACAAAACAGAAATAAAG
>NW_018397270.1:787325-787485 GCF_002168275.2 Theobroma umbraticum
GATGCTTGGGGACTCGACTTGGTTGGACCATTACCTAAAAGTTCCACAAGGCATTTCTACATACTTGCAGCCACAGACTACTTTTCAAAGTGGGTAGAAGTAACATCTTATCGAGAAGTAAAGAAAGAAATTGTTGCTACCTTCATTAGAACAAACATCA
>NW_018397270.1:787495-787663 GCF_002168275.2 Theobroma umbraticum
TGGCGTGCCACGATGCATCATAACAGATACTGGAAAACAGTTCACAATGGAGAAGTTATGTGCAAAGTTTAACTTCAAGCAATATAATTCTTCCATGTACCATGCACTAGCAAATGGGTTAGTAGAAGCCTATAACAAGACTTTGTGTAATTTGCTCAAAAAAGTTGC
>NW_018397270.1:787673-787850 GCF_002168275.2 Theobroma umbraticum
AAAAAAGATTGGCCAGAGAAAATAGGAGAAGCTTTATGGGCTTATCGTACGTCATTTCGTACACCTACTCAAACAACTCCGTACTCGCTTGTTTATGGTGTGGAAGCTATTCTCCCATTAGAGCATTAAATTCCATCATTGAGAATTGCCATTCAAGAAGGTCTTTCAAATGAAGAT
>NW_018397270.1:787860-788022 GCF_002168275.2 Theobroma umbraticum
TATGCCTTGAAGAACTCGAAGCATTGGATGAGAAAAGGTTGGAAGCACAACAACACTTGAAATGTTATCAAGCTCGATTGTCCAAAGCTTTTAACAAGAAAGTTAAATCACGATCATTCCAAGTGGGAGACTTAGTTCTTGCAGTGCGAAGACCCATAAATA
>NW_018397270.1:788042-788310 GCF_002168275.2 Theobroma umbraticum
AAGTTCCTCTCAAAGTGGGATGGACCATATGTTGTTCAAGAAGTCTACACTCATCATGCATACAAAATTGTTGATCAAGATGGAGTAAGAGTTGGCCCAATTAATGGAAAATTCTTGAAACGCTACTACGCTTGAAGGATAGATGCTCCTCGACAAGAGCTTAAACTGCACCCAAAAAAAAAAAAGCCTGCTAAGTTGAAAATCCTTAACAGGACGGCTTAGGCAAAAAAAAAAAGATATGAATTACGTTATGACTTGATCCTTCTTT
>NW_018397270.1:788320-788455 GCF_002168275.2 Theobroma umbraticum
GTACGTAGGCAGCTTGGTCCTATTGTCAAGTTTAGTCACATCAAAAAAAAAATCTCTTGCATTAAGCATGGCTCAGTTCTTTATGATGATAAACCTACTGAGATAGAAGATCGAGTTTGTACTTCTTCGTCAAGT
>NW_018397270.1:788465-788561 GCF_002168275.2 Theobroma umbraticum
AATCAATTAAATTGCAATGAAATAAATTGCAATCTCAAGTTAAATTGTTTTGAAGTTTAATTGGTGTCCAAGAAAATTTGTTAAATATAAAGTATC
>NW_018397270.1:788571-788745 GCF_002168275.2 Theobroma umbraticum
CATAGGATTGTCTTTTAAATTTTTTTTTCACAAGTAAAGAAAAGCAATAAAAAAAATTAATCTTTATGGCTAATTTGAAATGCATTACAATGTGAAAGAAAATTTTAAAGGTCTAAATTCTAAAACAAAAAAAGGCTAAATGAATAAGGAAGTAATCAAATCAAGGCTTCCACT
>NW_018397270.1:789058-789195 GCF_002168275.2 Theobroma umbraticum
CTCATCCTTGAGACGAATAACTAGTTTTTGAAGTTTCTCGTCTTGATTTTTTGTGATCGCACTACTAAAGGATGATTCAAGGTCAATAAATTTATGAACTTGTCCAAAGTATTCTTGAACCATGTTCCTCAATGAGG
>NW_018397270.1:789205-789323 GCF_002168275.2 Theobroma umbraticum
AGTCTCGACCCCTTCTATTACAGCAAGAACTTTTTGAACCTCAGCAGTGAGAGAAGAAACTTGATCGAAAGGAGTTTTCACAATTTTTGGTTGAATGCTCTCCCATAAAGTCATGACA
>NW_018397270.1:789333-789546 GCF_002168275.2 Theobroma umbraticum
GACCATCATGGATCACTTTATCAGCACTAAATTTAGAAGTTGCTGAAAATGCAAGAAGACTAGCCTCGACCCACAACTCGGTCGTATTCTTAGATGCATCACCAATTTCCTTAGCGATTACACGAGGAGAAATATTTTCTTGACTTGAGGATGCGTCTGAAATCTCACGAGCAAAATGGTTTTCTACCTCTGTTGCAAGCTTGTTAAATCCAT
>NW_018397270.1:789556-789660 GCF_002168275.2 Theobroma umbraticum
AACTGAAGCTATGCTAACAGTAAGAACCGCTTCATTGATAACCTCTTTGGTTGGATCTTGGTTTTGAACCTAAAAAAAAAAAAGAGAATGAAAGTTAGTTCCAC
>NW_018397270.1:789807-790035 GCF_002168275.2 Theobroma umbraticum
TGAAGTTTTCTGGAAGTACAGAACAACTCAAAATGTCTTCAAGAAATGGAAAGCCAGCATGGAATGATACCTTTTGTTTCTTTGGGGTGACTCGCTTCCAATGTTTCTCACGATCAGTTTCACTATCAGAATCTTCAATAGCTATTGTACCTTGGTGCCCAAAAATTTTTTCATGAATTCCTTGTTCAGTATTTGGAAGTAATTGAAGGCTTTGTGCTTTCGAAGGTA
>NW_018397270.1:790307-790520 GCF_002168275.2 Theobroma umbraticum
AGTCATCCACTGAGCCTGAGCGAATATCAGTCTTAAGATTTCCAGGAACATCTTAACAAAAGCCGAATTGTCTTCCAAACCGATAAGGACTATATGGCTCCACAATAATAGTATTGTGGCATCGAACAGGCAAGTAGCTTGAACGAACGCTAACTAAACAATCATGTCGCAAAGGATCTAGTGGTCTAGTGTCGATGATAATCTCACCTCGAT
>NW_018397270.1:790762-790886 GCF_002168275.2 Theobroma umbraticum
TTGAGTAGAAAGGGCAATCTGATTAAGCCCTTGATAAATCTGGGCAAGCACTGGAATGGCAAGATTAACACCTTTAGAGCCAGTAGTTATGAGGCTAGCAATCTTAAATGTCTCAGGTCGAATG
>NW_018397270.1:790921-791119 GCF_002168275.2 Theobroma umbraticum
ATGTATCAGCCTCATGATTTTCTTTAACACCAAGTTCATTGCATGCCTTAGCTCTACTCAAGGCCCAAGTTTCATGTTTCTTGATAATCCCAGTTGGGTTGTGCGTGGCCTTCAGACGAGTTGACTTCTTGGCTTTACGAGCTAGAGGTTTTTGATAGCGTAATTTACCTTGAAACCAAAAGTTGATCCAATCGTTGA
>NW_018397270.1:791662-791767 GCF_002168275.2 Theobroma umbraticum
AAATAACACATCTTCAGTCCACTCCCAATATTTAGGAATACACTTAAATTCTCCATTGATCGTGAAAGAAATGCCCCAATAAGCCTCACTGGAAATTATACGGCT
>NW_018397270.1:791777-791872 GCF_002168275.2 Theobroma umbraticum
ATAAATTCCTCTTGACTGAAAGTTTTGTCATGAACATAAGATTGGAGACATCGAGCTGTTAAAGATGATTGTGAGATCTTGATTGGCTTAGAAGT
>NW_018397270.1:791882-791991 GCF_002168275.2 Theobroma umbraticum
AAAGTCGTAGGAACACCGAGTGGTTGAGATGCCAAAAAACGACCAACTATGGGTTTCACTATGGGAAGAAACAACCCTTTCTTCATATCTTCATCCTTTTTTGAAAGAA
>NW_018397270.1:792091-792469 GCF_002168275.2 Theobroma umbraticum
TGCTTGATCACGAACTTCGTTGTTGCTTGATCACGAACTTCGTTGTTGCTTGATGTTCACCCCAGAAATCTTATATTCTTCTTGATCTTTGAAATGCTCTCAATCTTCGAATGCTTCTCAATCTTCAAATGCTTCCGAATGAATGAAATGGCTTGGAGGAGCCCCCTATTTATATGTTAAGTGGGAGACTTTGATGAGAATGAAATCTCTTTGAATTATCTCTAATATTTTTAATTTATTTAAAGATAAATTATGTTGAAAGTCTTTTGATTGGCCGGACTTTGAGTCCTTGAATTTTGATTGCCCAAAGTTAGGTATTATCTCTAATTTATTTAGAGATAAATTAAATAATCTAATTTGATTTTTATCTCTAAATTA
>NW_018397270.1:792488-792778 GCF_002168275.2 Theobroma umbraticum
ATTTAAATGACCAATAATTAAATTTTAATTGGTCAAAAATATGAAGATTATCTCTAAATTATTTGAATTTATTTAGAGATAAATTGGATGACCAATAGCTAATATTTGATTGGTCAAAATAAAATTTGATCTCTAACATCATTTTGATTTGTTTAGAGATAAATTGGATGACCAATAGCTAATATTTGATTGGTCAAAATATCAATATTATCTCTAAATTATTTTGGGAGATAAATATATACTAACAGGTGAATTGGTTCAACTATATGTCTTTAAAATAATCTAACCAA
>NW_018397270.1:792788-802212 GCF_002168275.2 Theobroma umbraticum
ATTTTATAATTAATTATATAATTAAAATATTATTAAATTCACATGACAGCACGTAATTGGCTGATAATCTTTTTGCTTCTACAATTATAACTGAAGATCTTTTTCAAATAGTGGTTAATTTCTTTCAAGGAGCAGCTTTTTCAAGGGGAATCATGTCCACCACTCTAGTACTATTGCCCAAGAAGAGTAATGCATCACAATGGAGTGAATTTAGACCAATTAGTTTATGTAACGTTTTAAATAAGATTGTTATTAAACTATTGGCTAATGGTTTGGCTAAAATTTTACCTATTATTATTATTGATAATGAAAGTGGTTTTGTGAGTGGCAAGCTTATTAGTGATAATATCTTGTTGGCATAAGAATTAATAGGGAAATTGATCAAAAAGCAAGAGGTTGAAATGTAGCTTTTAAGTTAGACATGATGAAAACCCACAATCGACTAGACTGGAATTTTTTATATAGAGTGTTGGAGTTATTTGGTTTCAGTCTACAGTGAATAGATATGATTCAACATTGCATTTCAAATTGCTAGTTCTCTTTATTAATTAATGACAAGTTAGTTGGTCATTTTAAATCAAAGCAACTATTACGCCAGGGTGTCTCGAGGTTTAAATGCCTCTCTATGCCTGCTACTCCTCTATTCACTATTTCTTTGGTTGTCCAATGACCATAAGCCACTTGGCATTTGCAAATGATGTCCTTATATTTACCAATGGTAGTAAATCAACCTTACAGAAAATTCTTTTATTTTTGCAGGAATATGAGCAAGTCTCTGGGCAATGTGTGAACCATCAAAAGAGTTGTTTCATAACTCATCGAAATATAGCAAACACTAAAAGGCAGATTATATCTCCAGCTACAAGCTTCACTCATAAATGCCTACCTATCACATATTTGGGGATGCCTCTCTACAAAGGCCTAAAAAAGGTACTGTTATTTGATGACCTCGTAACTAAAATTAGGGATCGAATTATAGGATGGGAGAATAAGATTCTTTCCCTAGGTGGCTGGATAACTCTATTAAGGAGTGTATTGTCTTCTTTGCCTATTTATTTACTTCAAGTTCTTACGCCTCCTATTTGTGTCATTGATAAAATTGAGAGATTATTTAACAATTTCTTATGGGGAGGTTCGACTGATGCTAGATGGATTTACTGGACTTCATGGCATAAAATAACTTTCTTGTCTTCTGAAGGTGGTTTAGATATTAGAGTCCTAAGGGATGTGTTTGAGGCCTTCAGTATTAAATTATGGTGGCATTTTTAGACATGTAGGTCGGATTCCTAGGTATGTTCAACCGAAAATTTGTGATTCACAAACTTGGAAACCTATGCTTGCTAGCAGCCCAGTTACAGAAGAACATACGAGGTGGTGGATTAGCAGAGGCAAATTAATTTTTTGGCATGATTGCTAGATGGATAATGAACCACTGGTAAATCTTTTCCCTACTTTTCATTCATCAAATGACACAAGTTTGCTATTATTCTGATAACGGTGAATGGGATGTGGATAAATTGAAACATGTGCTGTTAGATAAGGTGATTGCTGATATTTTGAAAATTCATATTGACACATCTAGTGAAGATATTGCCTATTCGATACCTACTTTTGATGGTAATTATACCACTAAGAGCTCATGGGAATTAATTCGGAAATGACAAACAATAAATCCTTCGTTTAATTTTATTTGGCATAAAAGTATTCCTCTCACAACTTTTTTCTTTTCGTGGCATTTACTACATAATTGGATTCCTATGGAGATGAGAATGTAAACAAAACGATTCCAGGTAGCTTCTAAATGTAATTGCTACAGCTCAAAGGAGTCCCTTTTACATGTCATGTGGGATGGCCCAGTGGCTAAATAGGTTTGGAATTTTTTTATAAAATTCTTTCAAATTATGTAATAAATCCAAAGACCATTATTCAGATTATCTGGGCATGGGTATATTTTGATGATTAAATTAAGCATGGACACATTCGCACTTATTACCTTTATTCATTTTTGGGTTCTTATGGGTGGAATGTAATGATGCAAAACATAAGAATCTCGGTATGTATCCCAACAAAGTGGTGTGGCATATTTGAAACTTATACACCAGTTGTTTTATGGGAGGCATTTGAAAAAGTGGCAAAAGAGAGGTGATATTCAGATAGCTCAAGTGTGGGGATTGGAATTCTAGAGGGACATGGCCTCACCACCCAAACCATTGACAAGTGAGTTTAAATTGAATGTTGATGACGGTTCTAAAACAATTTTCAAAATGCTGCAGGAGGTGGAATATTGAGAGGCTACATAGGTTCGGTAATATTTGGCTTCTCAGAAAACTTTGGACCCAATAATTCAATACAAGCGGAACTACTAGCCTTACATAAAGGCCTTCTTTTATGCCGAGAGTATAATATTTCGAAGATTTGGATTGAGCTAGATGTTGTGGTTGTCATTCATATGCTGAAGGAGGGATATTGCGGTTCACATGGCAATCGGTATTTATTGGCTTCTATTTGAAAATGCTTAACTCACCTTTCTTATAGAATCTCTCATATACATCGAGAAGGTAACCAGCTCGAAATCTTTTAGCTAATCTTTGTCATCTACAGCAAAAGCTGCAAGTTTTCTTTGAAGCTTAAAGGAAGTTGCATGGAATTTTAAATATAGATAAGCTTAGTCTTCCTTATGTTAGATTTAAATAAATTTATAGGAGTAGTACTTCTCATTCTAATTTTGTATGATTTAATCTTACACTCTTGTATACAGGTAAATTACTTATCTTGTGCATTCAAAATAATTGTGAAGATAGCAATTCCTGGAATAGGAATTCTTTTTCTCATTTCTCATGTAACTCTAGAGGTATGGTGTAGGTCACCTTCTTTAATGTATCATTTAATTTTAATTATTAATAGAATTTTAACTGGGCCCTATGAGACCTTCAAGTTTTTTTTTTTAAAAAAAAACTAATACAGCATAAAAGGACTAGACTTGCTTAGGCTTACATCACACCATCAATGATAGCCCTACAAACATCGTGATAAAATACTAAAACTGTGTAAGCAAAAAACCACATGTTAGAGCCTTAAAATGATTAAAAAAGCCATCATAGTAGACACCATAATACATTAATTAACTGATAGCCGTAATAAGCCACAATAATTTGAACAAACTACCAAGAGACATCATTAGTTCCGCACATAAGATATTGACATAGAAATATATTACCACGAAGCATAGAAAATATTCCGTCACCCATAAAAGAGCTCCCAACTGTATTAAAGCTACCACCAACGCCAATATCCCCTAATCTCAACTCTAAGCTCCAAAACTTCCTCTTGAAGCATCCTCTTTTCTTTTATGGCACATAAGGTGTAGATGTTACGTAGTCAAAATCACAATGAATGTAGTTACCTTCCACAATAATTAGGGGTAGAGCTATCCAACATTGGTTGGGGAGGTAAAAAACAAAAAGGAATAAAAACTAAAAAATTTTAAAACTAACACGTTGCATTTAAACAACAATCAAAAGTTTTATAATAGATAATAATTTTATATAATATGTAAATAAAAAAATAAAAAAATAAAGAATTATAAAAAGTTCTATTCGACGATGTTTCCTAGATTCATAAAATATAATGCATAAAATATAAATAGTTAAATGCGAAGTACATGATTTTACACAATGGTTAAATATATAAATAGTTAAATAATATTAATAGAAAAAAAAAGATAAAAGAAAACTTTATCTCCTCTTAATTTCATACAATAATGGTGAGGGGTCCTTATCCAAAGTCATAAGCTCATTAATCTCTTTTAAAGAATGATGTGTGTTTCAATGGTGAATTACATAGAAGTGAGTAAAGTAAAAACAAAAAAACAAAATAAAAGAGAGAAAGAAAAAGAAAGAGAGAGAAAGAGGTGTGAATAAACATAACAATTAAGGTAAAGTTGATTAGGACTTATGTGGTCATTTTATTATTTTTATTTATATTAATTATTAAATAAAAAACTATATTAGTGAGCATTAAAAATATATATAATAAATAAATAATTTTAAAAATTTTGAGGGGACCACATCCTCCATAAATATACTATTATTCAAGACCATTAAAAAATATAAATATAATAACTAAAAAGTTTCAAAAATTTTGATATGACACTCTGCCCTAGCAACAATCATTTGTTCCCTCATTACAAAATAGCTTGAAATTCCACATGACTAAAGGCCTTCTCGATCTGCCTATTAAAGGAGGAGTTACCCAATTCACCACATCTGAAGACTATAATTTTTCAATTAATCGTTCCTAACAATCTTCTAAATTTTTCTTTTGCGGCAAACAAAATTCAACCTTGCCTTAAAGTATTAATTTTCTCGCCATTCTTAAAGTAGCTACCTAAGCCACGTACATTCCATGTTAATATCTTCATTATTGAAGCAACTTTTTATCTGGAGGGAAAAGGCCAACCATGCATCTCAATGCAATAAAAATAAAACAATGCAACAGAAATAAAAAAAAACATAGAATACCAGCCTCACCCACCTAATGTCACTTTCAATGGCTTTTTGAATGTCATTAAGCAATGTTGCAGCAAACATATGATCATAAATCAATACCTTAGAGATAAAAGAAGCTAGATCCTTTATCTAAACACTCAAACAACCCTTCAATCGATCTCACACCAAGCTCGGTAGTAGCAAACCAAAGCTGTTCAAAAGGTTCTTATGCAGCCTCTAACGAAAGTCCACACCAATAATCTCTAAAAATCTTTCACAAAGATTAGGATTGCTCTAACCTTTTCAAAGTGCTGGGTAGGTTGATGCTAGTTGAAATAAGCTTAAAGTTGGTTACCAAGAGCAAAACTCCTCTTTTTATAGATTAAAGAAATAATGAACCTTAAGTACAGCAGAATCAAAAATAGAGCATAGTAGAGTATGAAATAACAAAAAGGTAAAAAATGTAAAGTCATGATTTTGTTAAAGGCTCAGCTTTGAATGCCTACATCTTCTCTTTTTATATCACAAGGACTTTGAATTTACTATAAACTACCTTTCAAGGAGTAAACATATCCTTTCACAAACTTTGCCTTTTCAAGAAGAGAAAGCACAACCTCATAATGTCATTGCCTTTTCAATAGGAGCAAGTACAACCTCACAATGTCATTGCCTTTTCAAGGTTCAAGTATAATCTTTCACAAAGTTTCTTCCTTTTTAAGCTTAAACCACAACCTCTCTACCTTTTGCTTGGATATAACCAAGATACTACCTTTTCAAGGAAGGATAACCTTCAACACCACCTTTTTCTTAAAAGTATAATCAAATACAATAGTGGATTACAAAGGTGTGAATTTTATGCCTCTAAAGAAAGCTAATGAGTAATGCGAGTACTAAAGGTGAAAGCTTTTTAAGAATAAAGGTCAGAAATAGGAGTATCTAAGCTCAGAAACTTTCTATTGAGAGGGAAGTTATGATCTTTGAAGATGTTTAGCTCTCTATCAAAATAAAGGAAGGATTTTTCTTTTTCAGCTCTTTCAAAAATATTATTCTCTTCTTTTCCTTCTCTTTTACTTCTTCTTCTAATTCTTTTTCTCTTCCTCCCTCTATTTTTTTTATGTCTTTGAGTTAGGTATTTATAAGTCTGAACCTTTTCTGACTGTTAGAGTAAAATTTAGAGCTTTTCTTTTCATTTTGTGCTAGCTGGAACTTTTTTCTATTGTGCCTGTAGAATCGGCATGTTGTACCTTAAGTGTCCATTCTTCATAATTCTGTAAAATTTGAACTTTTTTGTTTTTCTTGGGAATCGACATGTTCTTCATTTGGTGTCAGTTCTTTATGACATGCTCCAAAGCTGCACTTTTTCATCTTTTCCTAGAATGAACATGTTGTGCCCTTGGTGTCAATGATTCATGTGTGTTTGGCGCCAATCTTAAAATGCAAACTTGAAATTTTGCACTCCAATCTTATCCAATTTTTTAGCTCTTGCCTCTTCTCCAAGTTTTTAACTTTTCTCCTTAAAGCTTCCAGAATTAACATGTCAACTTCTTAGTGTCGATTCTCGCTCTACTTAGTGGCTTTTGTTTCTCTAGAATCGACATGTGCAAATTTGAGAATAGATTTTTCTTGTAATAGAAAGAGTTGAGAATAGATTCTTCACTTTTTATAGGCCGATTCTTATGGTTGGAAATTTAAAGTTTGAAGATTTAGAAATATCTTTCAATTCAAAACCAACTTTAAAACTCTTTGGTGATTTTCATCACCTTTGAAAACTCTTTTAATCTCAGTCAAGTATATCAATTTTGTCATTTTCAAACTAGAATAAAGATAACAATCTTCCCCCT
Source organism: Theobroma umbraticum (assembly GCF_002168275.2). Lineage (NCBI taxonomy): Eukaryota > Viridiplantae > Streptophyta > Magnoliopsida > Malvales > Malvaceae > Theobroma > Theobroma umbraticum. The sequence continues at coordinate 799,117 of NW_018397270.1, forward strand.
TTTGATATAACAAAATTAAGAGTTAAATTTGCTCATTTGAAAAACGCCACCTAAATTTATGCATTAAAAGTCTGAAGAACTCTCCCCCTAAAATTGTGCTTACTTCTAAAATGTAAACATTTTCAAGTAAGTCTAGTAGTGAAAATCCAGTAATCGTAAAAAATTTACTCAAAATATTTCCCTCCTTTTTGTTATATAAAAAAAGAGCAAAAAATAAAGTATCACAATACAAGCTCACAGGGAAGAATAAAGCATTAGTAGCATAAGTATATAAGCATATACATATAAATATGTAAAGTCAATTAATAACAACCCCGATAACAAAGAGATATCAAGAACAGGTTATGGGGTATTTGTGTAAAGGTGACAATCATCCAATATATATAAATATTCAAAAATCTTAGGTACAACCTAGAAAACGTACCCCAATTTTACAAAATTAGAGTAAAGATATCAATGTGGATTGAGGTTTGTTTTCAGGAAGTATATTAATGAATTAGTTACAGAAATCAATGATCCTATGACTCATTTTTAGTTTGAACATATTCATTTTCTTTCAATACTCTTTTTATTCCCTAGGTTGTTTATTGAGACAAGTTTTAAATTAATTTTCCATTTTTACAATTAATGAGTTCATTCTTGTTGAAGATGGAGGATCCTCACTACCATCATGTTTTATGCTATCACCTATTTCTATCTCTCTTTGTTCAAATAATTGTGCAAGTGTCACATTCTTAGGATACCATTTTCCATCAATTAACTAATATTGAAACTCTTTGATTGCTTCATCAATGTTCTTTTGATCTTGGTACCTAATTGGTCAATCCACTCTAGTATCAGTCTTTAGTGTGTCAATTAATCTGCTTATTACTATCCCATGAGCTAACCTTTTGTTCTTTCGTGCAATTACTTCCATCATATCTTGAAGAATGAAATAACCTAAATTGATTTGTTCATTCGGTTTGAAATGATGCATAAAGAACAAGTCTTCACCCTTCACAATTGGATGATCATAGTAGTAATCTCTCCTACTTGGCATTAGAAACTAGCAAAAGATTAAGTGCAAAATTTTGTCATGAAAGCTCAAATAGTTTATAGTAAATATTTCCAATTTTGTGGGTGGAGGAAAGACAAAGAAGTCAAATTGGAGGTTACACTCAAGGAGTCCATCTTGTAGATTTTCTAGGTTTCTTCCAAAATTAGGAAATCAAAAGACATGGTTAATTACTTGTGGAGAAATCCTTATTTGTTTTCCCATGATTGATGTGGTGAATATAACTTCAAATGAATATTCTTTCCTTCATTATCTCTATAAAAATGTCGGCAGTAGAGTAGAAAACCTTAACTAAATTCTCATAAAAAAGTATGTTCATTCCTAGAAGGTTCAACCAACCTTGATTTTTAAGATTATATTCATAAGGAAACTTTAGTGTTCTAAGGTAGTGGAAGTTAATGGACTTCATAAGGATTACTTGAAGAAAGGAAAATGAGTACTAGTACCTTTGTTTTTGCTCAAGGTCTTTGAAGTTGTCCAAAAAATAGTGGATGGGTTATAATGAAGTGTAACGACCACTTTCAGATCGTTATCAGTGTCCGAGACTTGTAGGAGAACTCGTCAAATCCGAAACAAGTCTTAGTTGAGATTCTTGTTAACTAAACCAGACATTATAATGCGTATATTAAATGACTTGGATTTTCTTATAATGTTCGACCTTATGACGACTATTAAAAATTCTGCCGAGTTGTAAAAAATATGATCATTTACGTAAATCGAATAAGAAACTTTAATTAAAATCGACAATTAGATATCAATATCCAAATTTGGAAATTTTCAAAATACATTCAAACATCACACTTAGAATTCATTACACGACATCAATGTTGTTCGGTGATACAATTTCGATAAACTAATTTTAATACATCCAACCATCCTACGCAAACATAACCTCTATGTAGTGGAGCGACTCGGAATGAAAGTCTAAGCGATGCCATTACCTATGCCACAATTAGTCAAAATGTGTTAAGGCAATACATGCGAGTTAATCACTTATTTGGAAAAAAGGGAAGATAAGAAGGTGAGTCTCACAAACTCAATGATCATCGGCTTCATGAGCAAGGCGTAGATGGAAAATAAGACAAGGATAGAAATTTTGAAAATTAAAAGCATATGAATATACAAACCATTTAAAATCAAATGGAACATTTGTGCCTTACATATATACCAAAGAATTGTGATGCAAAGTAACCATTTCAAGTAATATATTAAAACCGGTGCAATTAAAAAATTTCTGCAGTCGAAATCATTTGATGTCCTTTACTCAAAATCGAACTAACATAAGCGCGCATGCTCTTGTAAAATCAAGCAATGTCGATGCTTATACACAAGAATATAAATGAACTCATACTCGAGGTATTGAACACAAAACCATCAGCTAAATAAGAGAGCTGTGAAAAAATTAATATTTCTCACCATGCAAAAAACTAAATATTTGAAAACCTAAAAAGATATCATTCTCGAGTAGGTAATCAAGTCGTGGACCCACTTCCACATAACAACATCCGGGAGGCCCCCCTCCATAAGATTTCCATAACCATGGCAGTCTTGACAATTTTGGCCAACATCAGAGAAATCATGTGGTCGTAACCACGTATATCAACTCATGACCTAGCAACGTAGATCCACCCATGGCCTTGCCATGTATATATTACAAATAGTGGCCTAGCCACGTCTAATAGCCCGTCAATGACCTAAAGGTTCTCTAACTAGAGCTCACTTGTGCACAAAGATCACATTATTCTGATGTGACATTCGACCTACTCTCAAATATCCCGATTTGACAAAATCATTTATAACCAAATTGGGTTTTCAAAAGTTTATTATAAATCCATTTCAAAAACAAATCATGGTAACGTTATAAATCCGTTTGTAAGAATTCATTAAGTAAAACCTTTTCATGAGGTTTAAATATTAAATCAAAGCGTGGTGAGCATAAAGCTTATTCCTGAATGTATATCACAAAAACAAGTAAGGCACATTTTGACATAAACCATGGTAAGGAGCTTGTTCCCTGATTTCTAAAACCCTTTACATATATA
>NW_018397270.1:802222-802800 GCF_002168275.2 Theobroma umbraticum
ATACAAAACATTTCTAAAAACATGGCATTCATAAATGTCTAGCATTCTACTAGCACATGTTATCCACAATTGTAATTACAATCTGATTGCAAATCAATTTAGAAATCACATACTTAAGGTAAAAACGCATGCTATCCACAATTACATTTAAAGAAAACTGACAACGTTTATTATTTGTATATCATTATATAATTTATGGAACTTTTGAAATAGACACCCCCTACTCACCTCACAACGGCGAGATGATACTTCACCATTGATTTAGGTGCGTCTCTAGCTAATTTTGCTTGCCAGTCACCTGTCACCTCCTCTAGTACACCACCATGGCAATCTTTCCTCACTTATACACTTCCTAGCAGCAAATTAAACTTAATATATTTAGCAAATGTTATCACAATTCGGCTCATATTTGCTACTTTATATACCATATTCTTAGTTCTCTTTATTTTCAAGAACTCCTTACTATAACTGACCTTTCTCATTATCTCTACTTCCGTTTATATATTCAATTGTACCCATATATGGGCAGCACCTTAACCAATGAATCTCTAATCTAAATTCACATTATTCATCCTTAT
>NW_018397270.1:802810-803590 GCF_002168275.2 Theobroma umbraticum
AATCTAACATGCAATCCATAAACTTTCAACTAACCAAATTCAATATAACATAGCACACACACATTGGATGCTTACCTTTCAATTTTTACCTTCAATTCCACATGCAACTTAATAACTCCTCACATCCTTGGTCACCATTATTGCCATAAGCACAAATCATCAATACACATTTCATTTTTCCTTTCCCCTTATGAACCTAAGGTTACAAACACTTACCTATCATTTGTCTTGCTTTAAACCATCATACTTCTAAGATTAACCCACATGCATGTACCCAATTCTTTGAATCCTTGAAGATCCTTCTTACCACAAACATAATTTCACATCACAATCAGTTCACAAGGCATGCATTCAAGGAAAATAACAGCTTTTACCTTCCTCACCCTTGAATCACTAAGTTGAACCACTAATTTTTCTTCAAGCTTCAACAATGGCGTATGGGAGAAAACCTCTCAATTTTCTCCAACTTCTCCAAAGTCAATCCCTTCTTTCTTTTTCTCCTCTCCTTTCTCTTTTCTTTTTTTTTTTTCTTCTTCATTCTCTTTCCTTCTTTCTTTTTTCTTCTCGGCTAAAGCTTTCAAAACTGATTCTCTTTCTTTTCCCTTTCAAAAGCACAGGTTTTCCAAGCTTTTCCCCACCTTTCTTTTCTTTCTTTTATTCCTCAAATCTCATTGGACTAACTTATCACCCATTCAATTTTCATGCACCAATTTTCTCCCTTGTTCATTAGCCCAATATCTGTTTTCATTTATTGTTGCTTGTTTTTAAATAAATAAATCT
>NW_018397270.1:803600-803814 GCF_002168275.2 Theobroma umbraticum
TGATATGGGTTGTGCTCAAAATTTAAATGCGAAATACAAGCAAAGAATACGCGCAAGTGCACATGGTCACAACAAGTAATATAGTGATAAGTAAAGTTGTCGCTCCCTCGAGGAGTTAGTTTACTATTTGCTACTAATTACTAAAATTGTAACAGGCTAAGTTTTATCCAAGCAACAAAAGGAACAAGTTGTTAAAATTGAAATAAAATTTACT
>NW_018397270.1:803824-804035 GCF_002168275.2 Theobroma umbraticum
ACTTTAACCTAAAGATTGCAAGTTAAATGTGTAGTGAGGAAACAATGTATTTAAAGCCTAGGACTATGGTTTTAGCTATTGCTTTATAAGGATACAAGAACAATCAATTACCCACTTTTTATGAGAAACAATGTTAGTCTAGGTTCCCTGAACATGCATGATACTCCGTCGAATTATCACACAATTGCCTAGCTTCATTAACTATCTATAT
>NW_018397270.1:804045-805776 GCF_002168275.2 Theobroma umbraticum
AATTAACTAAAGCTAAGTTCAATAAGTTGAGGACCTATATTGACTATGTGTGATTAATAGGTATATGTCTATTCTATTAAATAATCACCCACTTAATTTCTTAATATGAGATGAACATACATTACTTAAATTTAAGCCCTTTTAGACTGTCCTTCTCAGGCATCATCTAAAACCCCATGCTCAACTTGCTGGTGATTAAGCAACAAATGAGACAATAAGCATAAATTTGAATAAACATTGATATTATCATAAAAGTAACTAAAGAATGAATCCAAAGTATTCCAACTACACAATAGCATCCAGCATAATCCTAGATTAAAAACTCTAGCTCAACATGTTCAAAAGGAAACTACATATTTCAGCAAATAAAAATATTGTTCTACAAAAAGAGTTAGAGAGAGAGAGAATCAAATCTAGAGTGAGAAAATGTTCTGTTGCAGCTTTTGGATCCTTCAGCTATTGATTTCTCTTCTTTTTCCCTTTTTTTTCTTGCCTTTTTTTGACCAAAATGGTTTCTCTAAATCCTTATCTTTCTTAGTGCAAGACTTTCTATTTATACCCCCTTTTTTTTCAGCTTGACCTAAAAACCCGTGCAAGAATATTCATTATCTGACATGTTCTTACTGCTGTGAGAATAAAATTTCACTGCAGTGAATTTGTTCCTGACTTGGCATTGAAAATAGCTTCATTTTTGCTGCAATGAGAATGGAATTTTACTGCAATGAAAATCTTTTTAACTTAATTTGCCCAATATCTCACTATAGCAAGAATGCAAACTTGCTGTAGTGAAAATCTCTCTGACTTGGATAGTGCTGCAGCACTAGAAACTTGGTGCTGCAGCGCTGGAGGTTTTGTTTCGATGCTTTTCTTTTCTTCAAACTGCCTAATGCAGAGTTGCTACAGTCCTCACTTTCAACTTCATTTTCAGCCATTATTCCTTTTGATTTGGGCCAAGTGCTGAACATCAAAGTTATAGCTTGTCCTCTCCGCTTTCCATTGGCTCAAGATTCACCTCTATCAGACTTCTACAACTCAATTTATGCCTTAAACACTTTAGCATGTTTGATTACTTTTAAGCCCACTTGCACCCTCCTTTGCATTCATGCTCCAAGTCTTAGCAAAATTGCATAAATAGAATTTGACATCACATAAGTTAAATTATTTCTAAAAAGAAAACTAGAAACTACCTAAGGATAAAAAAAAAACTAGAAGACTTAGCAAAATCAAGCTCCAAAGATGCTTATGATAACTCTATATAAAAGAGTTATCACACCCCCAAACTTAATGTTTTGCTAGTCCTCGAGCAAAACTTGAAATAATAAAAGACGCATGAGAACTAAAAACTTTAGATCGCAAATTCATTGCACCAACTCAAAGATTACCTTTAAATTCGTCATAAGTTGCCTAATTTTCCTAGCTCACAGCAATTCACAAATATTGTTCAAGTTCATGTATCAACAAAATTGCATGCTCATTTTCAATTGGTTTCCTCTGGGTGTGTAGAGAGTTCCTTACAATACATATCATGTCACTCAGATTAGTTTATGCTTATGCAAAAATTTAAACTAGTCAAGAGTTTCATAAGTTTACTCTTCGTTTCTCCTTCCACTAATGTAGGCTAACTCTTAATCAAGGATCCTTTGGACTTTATCTAGCATGTAATGAGTGGTTAGGGTCAAGGTATGATAAAGGATAAAATGTAGCTCAAATCACCCTAAGCACATGATTATT
>NW_018397270.1:805790-806083 GCF_002168275.2 Theobroma umbraticum
GAGCTTTGCTTTTCACTTCTTCTAATCATACCCTTGTCCTTCAATTCATCATCCTTTCAATTTATCAAGCACTTTATTCTATTTTTGGATTTTTTTTTACATAAACACCCCCAAACCTATGTCATTTTATGATAAGTAATGGGGTGCGTTTCTACACAACCCTTTTTTCTTTTTTTGAATATGTGACTGCACTTTCACTTTTTCACCTTTTTCACCATTTCTAAGCTCAAAAATATCTCCTTAAAATATTCTATGTACTTCGGAGTGATAGGTGTTAAAAGTGAAAATTTTAT
>NW_018397270.1:806093-814510 GCF_002168275.2 Theobroma umbraticum
AGGCTTCTTACTAAGTGTTTAATAAACGAAAGGAAAATTTTGGCTCAAACAAGGGTGACAAAGGATATAATTGTATATGGTAGGCTTAAAAAGCTCAATCGATCCAAAGATAGCCTAAGTCATCTCCCTAACTAAGAGTAGCCTAGGATTTTACCTCAAGAGATACTAAAACAAATTCTAAAACTCAAGATTTTTTTTTCAAAAGTTCACATTTGCATAAACTTTCTCTAAGTGATCACGATTAGTTAAAGCAAAAAACCTTTGCACAACAAAGTGGAAAAACACAATTTCCAATGATGCTAGCAATAGGGTTCAACAAAATACTCGCACAATATTCGTATTTACTAAGAGCGTAAGAATAAAAGGTAACTATTTTCTTCATCTAATAAGTAGATCTAAGCTATTGATGTAATGAGTTATTAAATTCAAAACCCTAAAAGCAACTTACTAACTTGAAATTCAAAAGCAAAAACTATCACAAAACCCTAAAAGCAAGAAATATAAAAGCAAAGTTTTAAAAATTTTAAAACTCCCCCCCAAACTTAAATCTAACATTGTTCTCAATGTTAATAAAAGTTAAGGAAAAAATACTCCCCTTCAAAACGATTCGCTATCCTTATCGTCCTCATTATCAATTGTGTCCTCTATAGATTGTGGAAAAATTTCCATATCCATGCCCTTGTGCTTTGCAATAGCCCGCAACATCTGCTCCATACTCCCCATTCTTTGCTCTAAGCAGTTCACTCTATGTGGCATTGTAATTTGTCCGCTACAAGATAAAGGTCTTATTGGGACAGATGAACTTGCACCAATAGCTGGAGGTTGATGGCTTTGCATCCTCTGTACAATCCCACCACCTAAAGGAGCTTTTGGTTGCATAATTTCCTCGTCTTGGTTCTAGTGTAGTCTCGTTTGTTTGCATAATGCGGTGATTAATGATGGATACCATAAGCCATCCCTACTAGAACCAGCAGTATGTAAAATGTTAGCAAAAATTAATTGACCAATGTTAAGGGACTTACCTGAAAGGATGGCATATATTAAGATAGCCCAGTCTTTGGTCACATCACTTGTATGTTTGTTTTGCAGCATCTTGGTTGAAACAAAGTGGTGCCAAACTTTATATTCACTATTGAGAGCACTTGCTTTGAACGTTGCTAGAACCCCCTGGCTAATCTCCATATGGTACCGAGATTGCCCAAAAAGTTAATTACCTCCTTTAAGTACACTTCCCCATTAATGAACTATGTGTGCTCATCACTCTCTAAATCAGGGGTATTGTAGAACCTATTAATGGTGTGGCTATCGAATGGTACTCTTTTTCCTTTACAAAATGCCACTCCATTTTCATCTTCTACTACATTGGCATAAAACTCTTTACTACAGGAATGACTGTCGCCTCTAGTTGTGCACAAAAGGTCCCCCATCTCCTTTCCTCAATTATATCCGAGGTATGACTATAACGGATATGGGGCAGATCAATCCCTCTTTCAGGTAGTGGAGATTTGTGTTGCAAGGATTGTGCGTGTCTATGTAAAGCCTCAGCTGATACAAATTTGGTTCTATCAAACCCGACATTGCTTGTCCTAGCTCTTTCTGGAGCCATGGTTATCTCAAATTTATCCAATTCCCAATTCTTAATTAAAGTTTAGCACTACCCAATACCCAACAATCAACAAATCTTTATCCCAATCAACACAAACAACACTCTCTCAAAATTTCTTACCAGCAGCCTTGAAATATCACCAATGCAAATACTATCAAATACCATACAATGTGTAGAAAATTGGCAGTATCCCCAACAACAATCATCAAAATTCTCCAATACCACTATAAAAACTCCACATAATTTCAAGAATTTTACTACTACCCTTGAAAATAATCAAAACCCAATGAAAAGTATTCACTAAAGGTTTCCTAAGCAATCACTTTCATCAAAATACCAAATTTTAGCAAAAAATTGAAAACAACTTACCAAACTTGCACTTTGATGGAAATTTCTTCATTAAAATCCTCAAACCTTGGTTTGTTGACAAGAATTTTAATGATTTTTGAGGGTTTTGTCAATGGGTATGAGAGAAATTTGATTTTATAAGAGAGGATTTTGGAAGGAAAGTGGGGTTAAGATTAGAAATTTGAGAAAATGGAGAAGAGAGGGGGAAAACGTGGGTTTTATAGTGGGGAGGGCCAAACAACTCACTGTAGCAAGAACCCATTCTCGCTGCAGCAAGAAACATCTCTTTTTCTTCTTTTTTTCGCTACAGCAAGTTTGTTTTCTTGCTACAGTGAGAAACTCTCAGGTTTTTTCGGTGTTTTGACAATAACATCTCACTGCAGTGAGAACACATTCTCGCTGCAGCGAGAAACTCTCAAGTTCTCACCTTTATCTGCACTTTTTTTTTGTTGCAGCGAGAGCCCATTCTCGCAGCAGCGAAAGCTCAGTGTTGTAGAGCTGAAAGGATCAACGCCGATGCTTTTGGAAGAGAAGGGGTTTGGGGGGATTTTGGGAATGCCGAAGCGTTGGGCTATTAACGCCACAGCGCTGCAGCTTTTGGAGTGGAAGCTTGGCAACACTGCAGCCCTAGGGGATTGGCGCTGCAGTGCTGCAGCGCTGGAAACTTGGCACTGCAGCACTGCAGCTACTGGAATAGCTCCTATTTCCACCTACAAAGTAAATCAAATGTTGAGAAACTCAATCAATCAATAGAAAATAATAAGAACACAGTTAAAAGCTAACATAAAATAACAAAACTGAAAATTAACATACTTAAAATTTGTGAGAATGTGAATTATAAACTTCATGCAATTGAAAATGACACAGCAATTAACTAAATTTAACAAAAACTACCATAAATGCAAAAAGGAGAATGAAAGAGATTAAAGACTTGAGTTGCCTCCTAATTAGCGTTTGCTTTAAAGTCTTCAGCAGGACTTTTTGAGCGCTCAGTGAGGTTCAGCTAGAAGGATAAATGAACATTGTTAATGAACATTCCCTTCGAGATAGTGCTTCAAATGTTGTCCATTAACCTTTAAGGTTTCATATGTCTTGCTATCCATTACCTCCACAGCTCCGTGCAGAGAAACTTTTGAAACAATAAACGGCCCTGACCACCTCGATTTCAATTTTCTCGAGAATAATTTCAAATGAGAATTATACAGCAACACCACTTGATCGGGCTCAAAACTTCATTCCATTATCTTCTTATCATGTCATTGCTTTGTTTTCTCTTTATACAATTTGGCATTCTTGTAAGCTTAAAGGCAAAATTCATCAAGTTCATTCAATTGCAACAACCTTTTCTCACCTGTAGCTAGTAGGTCCAAATTTAATTTCTTCACTACCTAATAAGCCTTATGTTCAAGCTCCATCGGTAAATGAAAAGCTTTTCCAAAGACTAACATGTATGGAGACATGCCAATTGGTGTCTTGTAAGCAGTCCAATAAGCCCACAATGCATCATCGAGCCTTCTTGGCCAGTCTTTTCTTAAAGGACTAACCGTTTTCTCCAAAATCCTTTTGATTTCTCTTTTGGACATTTCTGCTTGCCCACTAGTTTAAGGATGGCACGCGGTAGCAACCTTATGTTTCACCCGATATTTTGCAAGAAGTGCATCGACATATTTGTTGTAGAAATGACTCCCCTCATCACTAATGACTACTCTTGGTGTGCCAAATTGGGTAAAAATGTTTTTCTTGATGAACTTCATCACCACTTTAGAATCATTGTGAGGAAAGGCTGCCGCTTCAACCCACTTGGAGACATAATCCATAGCTAGCAAGATATATTTATTGTTGAATGAAGATATAAACGGACCCATGAAATCAATGCCCCACACATCAAAAATGTCTATTTCAAGCATTTTCTGGAGAGGCATTTCTCACCGCTTTGAGATATTTCCCACTCTTTGACATTTGTCACAATGCAAAGCAAACTTGTAAACGTCTCTAAACAAAGTAAGCCAATACAAACCTAATTGGAGGACTTTTGCAGCAGCTCTTGTTCCTCCAAAATGCCCTCCATAATTTGAAGAATGGCAATGATGAAACGCACTTTGAACTTCATCTTTTAGGACACATTTTCTAAGAATTTGATCTTTAAACTGCTTAAACAAAAAAAGGCTCATCACACACATAAGATTTAACATCATGCAAAAACTTCCTTTTTTGATGGAAATTTAAATCTGGGGGAATAATGTTGTTTACCAGATAGTTCACAAAGTCAGCATACCAAGGAATTGATTTCTCATTCACTTGAAGGATTTGTTCATCCAAGAAGGTTTCATTGATGGAGGTTTCGTCCTTACCTTGATGTTCAGGCTCCAATCTTGAAAAGTGGTTTGCTACTTGATTTTCTATTCCCTTCTTGTCACGGATCTCTAGATCAAACTCTTGTAGCAGTAGGATCCACCTAATCAACCTTGGTTTGTCATCTTTTTTGGCAATCAAATACTTAATTGTAGAATGATCAGTGTATACAATAACCTTAGTGCCAACCAACTAAGAAAAAAACTTATCAAATGCAAATACTATAGCTAACAATTCTTTTTCAGTGGTGGTGTTGTGCGTTTGAGTTTCAGTCAATGTTTTACTTGCATAATAAATAGAATGAAAAATTCTAGATTTTCTTTGGCCTAATACTACCCCTACAGCACAATCACTTGCATCACACATCAACTCAAAAAGAAGATTCCAATCAGGAACTACAATGATAGGAGCAGATACCAATTGCTTTTTCAATTCTACAGATGCAGCATGACATGCATCATCAAATTTAAATGGAACATCTTTCTCTAGCAAATTGCACAAAGGCTTGGAAATTTTTGAGAAATCTTTAATGAACTTCCTATAAAAACTGGCATGACGCAAAAAGCTTCGAATACCTTTCACTGAAGATAGTGGTGGCAGTCTCTCAATTGTCTCAATTTTGGCCTTGTCCACCTCCAAGCCTCTACTCGAAAGCTTGTGCCCCAACACAATGCCTTCTTGAACCATGAAATGACATTTCTTCCCATTCAGCACTAAGTTAGTCTCTTCACACCGTTGAAGAACCCTAACAAGGTTCAAAAGATAGTCATCAAAATTATTGCCAAATACAGAAAAATCATCCATAAACACTTCAAGACATTTTTCAACCATATCAGAAAAAATAGACATCATGCATCTTTGAAAAGTTGCCGGAGCATTGCACAAACCAAAAGGCATTCTCCTAAAGCCAAAAGTGCCATAAGGACAAGTAAAAGTAGTCTTCTCTTGGTCATTAGGGGCAATAGCAATCTAGTTGTAACCCGAGTAACCATTTAAAAAGTAATAGAAGTCCTTACCAACCAAGCGATCCAACATTTTATCAATAAAAGGAAGTGAGAAGTGATCTTTTCTTGTTGCTTGGTTGAGCTTTCTATAATCCATACATACCCGCCAGCCGATCACCATTCTTGTGGGGATTAGCTCATTGCTCAAATTTGGAACCATAGTCATCCCACCTTTTTTCAATACGCATTGAATTGGGCTCATCCACGAGCTATCCGAGATAGGGTATATGATACCGGCATCCAACTATTTGATGATTTCCTTTTTTACCACCTCATTCATAATGGGGTTGAGTCTTCTTTGGTGCTCAATGGAAGTGTGGTGATCTTCCTCTAAAAGGATTTTATGCATGCAAATGGAAGGACTAATCTTTTTTATGTCTGCAATAGTCCATCCTATAGCCTTTTTGTGCTCTCTCAATACTCTCAAAAGTTTCTCTTCTTGCAAGTTAGTAAGTACAGAGGAAACAATAACTGAAAGAGTAGATGAACTACTAAGGAATGCATACCTCAAATGTGAAAGTAGTGGCTTAAGGTCCAATGTGGGAGGCTCCTCAATGGGTGGCTTTGTTAGTGATGCAGTAGTCGAAAAATCTAAAGCTTCAAACGGTGTCCTCAATACTCGAGAAGATGCATCCAGTAATTTCACACACTCAATAAAATCATGATCCTCTCTCTCGAATCTAGCTACTATAGATGCCTCTAAATGGTCATGGAGGTAACTTTCCTCAAATACCTCATGAGTTACACTATTGACAACACTTACAATAAAGCATTCATCATGATCATTGGGAAACTTTAGAGTTTGAAGAATATTAAATGTTACCTCTTGGTCTTGAACTCTCAATGTAAGCTCCCCTTTCTCTACATCAATAAGAGCTCTTGAAGTGCGTAAAAAGGGTCTCCCAAGTATGATTGGTACCTCCCGACCCTCCTCCATGTCAAGAACAATGAAATCCATAGGGAAGATAAATTTATCCACTTTGACTAACACATCTTCCACAATCCCTCGAAGATAAGTGAGAGAGCAATCCACTAGCTGTAGTGTCACTGTGGTTGGCTTGATTTCCCTTAATCTTAACTAGCGATAAATTGACAAAGGCATCAAATTTATGCTAGCCCCTAAGTCACTTAAAGCCTTAGCAAAAAATAATGCCCCAATAATGCAAGGTATAGTAAAACTCCTTGGATCCTTGAGCTTTGATGGAAGCTTGTTCTGAATTATGGCGCTACACTCCTCAGTTAATGCCACAGTTTCATACTCACCAAGTCTTCTTTTCTTTGTCAAGATATCCTCCAAAAACTTTACATATGAGGGCATCTACTCTAATGCTTTAGCAAAAGGTATACTTATGTGGAGCTTTTTTAACACTTCCAAAAATTTCTGAGATTGAGCATCTAACTTTTGCTTTTGAAGACATTGAGGGAATGGAGGCGGTAGGAGTGGGTTGGTGACTTGTGTATCTTTGACTTGCTCTTGCTGAATAGAACTTTCAGGTGCTGCGTCATTCTTAATTGGCTTCTCTTGAGGCTTTCTTGCTTACTACTGCTGCCAACTAATACCTTTCAACTCCTAAGAGTGATGGCTTTTACATGCTATTTTCTTTCCCTTCTTGGATTTGGCTCTGTGTCACTCGACAGTGTTCCTTGAGGCCTAGCATTAACAGCATTGGCTAACTGCCCCACTTGAGACTGACGATTTTTCAATGAAGATGCTTGACTGTGAATAAGAGCATCTATCTTCACCATGTACTGCATGAGTAATTCCTCTATGGAAAGCTTCTTTTCTTGCACTGGAGGTCTAGGTTGTTGTGGAAAACCCAAAAGAAAATGTGGACACGGAGCTGATGAAGATCCTTATGGCCAACCCAAGAGAAATTCAGGTGGTTCCTCCACCCTGGGTTATAGGTATTTGCATATGGATTATTCTACTGTGGAAAGTTCTGCTGCTTGTTACCAACAAATTGCACTGACTCTGTACTCATTGGACAATGATCGATAATATGCCCATCCCCACAATAGTCACAAGAAATATAAAGACTTTGTACTGAATGGATTCTGCAAGAATCAATTTTCTTCGCGAGAGCAACCACTTGAGCTATGAATGCATAATTGGCATCTAGCTCGTGAACCCCAGCTACCCTCCTTAGTAAAGCTCTCTCTAAATGCCATTGGTAGTAGTTGGAGGCCATCTCCTCTAAGAGGTCAAATGCATCATCAATTAACTTTGCCATGAGAGCACCTCCAGCTGCTGCATTGATGGTAGTCTGAATGGGATTTAGCAAGCCATTGTAAAAGGTCTGCACTTGCAACCACTTGGGGAGGCCGTGGTGTGGACATCTCCGGAGCAAGTCTTTATACCTCTCCCATGCTTCGTATAAAGACTTAAAATCCAACTGCGTGAAAGAAGTGATGTCGTTCCTCATCTTTGCTGTCTTCGAGGGAGGAAAAAACTTGGCTAGAAACTTCTTTGCAAGGTCATCCCAAGTAGTGATGGAGCTGGTGGGAAGAGAGTTTAACCATACTTTTGCCTTGTCCCGTAACGAGAAAGGAAACAACCATAGTTGTATAGCATCATCAGTGACTCCATTGTGCTTAAAAGTTTCACAAATCTCCAAAAAAAATTAGCAATATGCACATTGGGGTCATCGTTGCGCAGGCCTCCAAATTGAACTGATGTTTGTATCATTTGGATAATAGCCGGCTTGATCTCAAAGTTGTTAGCTTGGATTGTCGGCCTCTGAATACTTGAATGAAGACCTTGTACCAAAGGGACTACATAATCTCTCAAAGATCTATTATCTGCTACTTCATGCTCCTGCATGTGTTGTTCTCTTTGATTTCCAGCCATATTTTCAACTTGCTCACCATCTTGGAGATTTTGTCTAAGTAATCTTTGAAAAGTTTCCCCTATTTTCGGATCATGTAAAACCCATTCCAAGCTTCATTCTCTTCTCATATAATGATGGTTTTACGTACTTAAAAACAAGGGAAAAATAAAGCTTGAATTAAGACTAGCTTGCTTAGTATTAATATTAGCAAAAAATAGAAAACAACTCCCTGGCAATAGCATCAAAAACTTGTTGCTTGTTTTTAAATAAATAAATCTT
>NW_018397270.1:814520-815051 GCF_002168275.2 Theobroma umbraticum
GATATGGGTTGTGCTCAAAATTTAAATGCAAAATACAAGCAAAGAATACGCGCAAGTGCACACGGTCACAACAAGTAATATAGTGATAAGTAGAGTTGTCGATCCCTCGAAGAGTTTGTTTACTATTTGGTACTAATTACTAAAATTGTAACATGCTAAGTTTTATCCAAGCAACAAAAGGAAAAAGTTGTTAAAATTGAAATAAAATTTACTCTAAAAGTCTACTTTAACTAAGGATTGCAAGTTAAATGTGTAGTGAGGAAATAATGTATTTAAATCCTAGGACTATGGTTTCAGCTATTACTTTGTAAGGATACAAGATCAATCAATTACCTACTTTTTATGAGAAACAATGTTAGTCTAGGTTCCCTAAGCATGCATGATACTCCGTCATATTATCACACAATTGCCCAGCTTCATTAACTATCTATAGGTCTATAGAAAATTAACTAAAGCTACGTTCACTAAGTTTAAGACCTATATTGACTATGTATGATTAATAGGTATATGTCTATCCTATTAAATAATCAC
>NW_018397270.1:815061-819066 GCF_002168275.2 Theobroma umbraticum
TCTTAATATGGGATGAACATACATTACTCAAATTTGAGTCCTTTTAGATTGTCTTTCTCAAGCATCATCTAAAACCCCATACTCAACTTGCTGGTTATTCAGTAACAAATGAGACAATAAGCATAAATTTGAATAAATATTGATATTCTCATAAAATCAAGTAAAGAATGAATCCAAAGTATTCCAACTACACAATAGCATCCAGCATAATCTAGCATTAACAACTTCTAAGCGTCAACCCATGTTCAAACAGGAAAGTACACATTTCAGCAAACAAAAACATTATTCTACAAAAAGAGTTAGAAAGAGAGAGAATCAAATCTAGAGTGAGAAAATGTTCTATTGCAGCTTTTGGATCCTCCAGCTCTTGATTCCTATTCTTTTTCCCTTTTTGTTCTTGCCTTTTTTTGCCCAAAACGATCTCTCCAAATCCTCTTTTTTCTCAGTGCAAGACTTTTTATTTATAACCCCTCTTTTTTTAGCTTGACCTAGAAACTCGTGTAAGAATATTCATTATCTGATGTGTTCTTGCTGCAGCGAGAATGGAATTTCGCTGCAGCAAATTTGTTCTGGACTTGGCATTACAAACAGCTTCATTTTCGCTACAACGAGAATGGAATTTCGCTCCAGCAAAAATCTTTCTGACCTAATTTGCTCAATATCTCACTGCAACGAGAATGCAAACTAGTTGCAGCAAAAATCTCTCTGACTTGGACAGCACTGCAGCGCTAGAAACTTGGTGCTTTTCTCCTCTTCAAACTACCTAGTGCAGAGTTGCTACAGTCCTCACTTTCAAATTCATTTTCAGCATTATTCCTTTTGATTTAGGCTAAGTGCTAAACATCAAAGTTATAGCTCGTCCTCTTCGCTTTCCATTGGTTCAAGATTCACCTCGATCAGACTTCTATAGCTCAATTTATACCCTAAACACTTCAGCATATATGATTGCTTTTAAGCCCACTTGCACCCTCCTTTGCATTCATGCTCCAAGTCTTTGCATGTCCTCCAACATTAAGGGTTTAAATAATCGAAGGCTGAATTGAGGGATTTTGACAAGAAATTAAGCTAAACTTGCATAAATGGAATTTGGCATCATATAAGTTAAATTATTTCTAAAAAGAAAACTAGAAATTACCTAAGGATAAAAAAAAAAACTAGAAGACTTAGCAAAATTCAAGCTCCAAAGATGCCTATAATAACTCTATATAAAAGAGTTATCATTTATCTTCTCCATCCATCACCGTTACTACCTCATCCTCTCTCCCTTCATATTTTATTTCATGCACTGCTTTATTCATCAAATGACATTTCATGCGTAACCTTTACTTAATATTTTACTTGGTCATTCATTAAACTATTCAAGACACATGCATCCCTTTCTTTCCTCATTTGGCCACCCAATACACCAATCTTATTACATGCAATAGGATTTGTTCTTATTCTTCTTTTTATGTCACATGGTAGGGGGCTCCCACTTGTCCCCCACTAAATTCTCCTTTATGCATGCAATAATTTACATGTAACAGTGAATCCACATGCACACTTCATTATTCCACATATTCTCATTTTCTCAATTAATTCTCCATGTCTTCATTCTTCCAAACTCACATATACTTTTATTAATACCTATATCACTAAAATTTCACTTATTAAAGTGATATTCTAGAATTAATAAAATAATATTTTATTCATCAAATCAACAAAATTGCATTATAACTCCCCTATTCAGGTTCAATGCATAAATTATGTGAGATTGTCCATCACTCATGATAGAAACATTTTAATATTATTAATAATATTTTATTAATAAAATATTATATAATTATAAAATTTTGCATTTAGCTTTCGAGGTTCCAAAACATTTTAATTTGCCCCGGTTCAGCTCCATCGCTCCTTTTCACTCCATAACTACAACCTTAATAAAATAGTTTTATTTTATTATTATTTTATTACATATAGAATATTTTATTTTAAAATATTCTTTTCCTCCTTCACCACTCATAAACTCCTTAATTGACCTCAATTGGTCTTAATCTTGTCTTGAAAGTCGTACTAACTACCATTTCAAGACAAAGGGTGTTACATGAAGACTCTTCTCTTTGAAGTCTTGTGGAATTTCTTTTTCTAAATGTCACGACTATCAAGACTTTTCACAAAATGATTTTGCAATAAAGGAAATGAGAGAGTTTTTCATAGTGACCTTCTGAAAAAGAGATGAATAAGATAAAAATGTTCTTTAGCATACTAAGAGAGTACTTGACCTTTTTTTTTTCTCTTACTGAAGTGCAAAAAACTTATGCCTTAATTGAGCACTTGAGCATTTAGCTCATTAGTTGGTGCATGATCCTTCTGCCTAGAGAGTAAGGTTTGAATCCTTTTTTCCCCCATTTAAAAAAAAAACTGATGCCTTAATTGGGATATCTTAATTAACTTAACTGGTTTGCATTTAATGGCACGGTTGAGATAGTAATGAGTATTAGGACAATGAATCTAGGTCTAAGTATTATGCCTTTGCATCTAATGATGTTGGATGACTTATTATGATGAACATAACTGTTCTTGCCATAATGCTTTCAAACAGTAGTATGTACATGAGCAAAGTATATATATTATTATCATGTTCAAAGAAATATGCAAAAAATGTGCAATAAGAAAGAAACACTCAAAACGTCAAAGAATTTAATCATTTTAATAAGATGAAGAAAACTTCAATCAAGGCATAATAAGGTCAAACAATCAAAATTTATATTTTACAAGTGAGTAAGTTGAGGTATAGAATTCACCAAATTTTTCTCTTAATTTCCAGAAATTTGTCTCCCAATGCTTTGATTTACCTACAACACTCATTTTCACTTGGCCTTTGGCATCTAAATCTCTTTGGATCCTATTGTTAGTGCTCACTGTTTTGGTTCTACTTGGAACCTCATCGATCTCAACAATTTTGCCAAAAGTAGGAGTAGTTCTTTTTAGAACCCATATCTTTTTTATTATTTTCCTTTGAGTGATGCTTTTCTGAAATGGCAAAAATATACAGAGTGCCTTACCTTATGATAACAAATGCATAAATGCGATGCACCATGTTTTTTATTTTCCTTTTCAAAGAAAGTTTTTATTTTTGTCTCTTTTGGTGTCCTATCATATCCTATACCTTTTTTATCAAAGAAAGCCTTTTGAGTTTTAAGCATTTCATCAAGCTTTTCTGAACTCATATTACATTTAGAGAATGATTCATTTAATTGCTCATTTTTCTATCTTAACACATTAATTTCATTCTCTAGATGTTTGACCTTGTCATCAAACTCAGCTTTAAATTTATTGAGACAATCATTTTCAGCCTTGAGTTTAGAGATAGATTTTTTGTATTTCAAGGTCACATTTTCAAATTCAAATGCTAAATCATCATATGCATCTTGAAATCCATCAAATGTGTATGAATCATCATTGAAATCATAAGAGTAAGAGGCATTATTTAAGGAGCATACCTTGGAGTTTTCAACTCCCATGAAACACAAATTAAGAATTTGCTCTTCCTCTTATTTTAAGATTCATCACTGTCACTCCATGTAGCCATCATGGCTTTTCTTTTCAAGTCTTAGGATTACTCTTTGTAAGACTTAGGCATTCATATTAGGAATGACTGAGCTTCTTGCAACCATAAAAAATTATATGGTTTTTTCCATGGTCATCTTTAGACATGTCACTTTTCACAATTCTTCTTCGCCCATCCCTCCTAAGAGGTTTGTTATCTCCTTGTTTGTTTCTCAAGAATCTATTGAAGTTTCTTGTCAACAAGGCTACATCATCATCATCATCTTCTTCTTCATCACTCTCAAGTAACTTTTCATCAGTCTGTTAAACAGCTTTGGGAGCAATGTCTTTTTTTTTTTTAAAAGCAATGTCTTTCCTCTTTGATTTTTCATTGATTGCTTCATCTCTTTCTTTCTTATTGCCAAAGGTCATTTCATAAGTGAGTAATGAACCTAGAAACTCATATAGCTTAAGCAC
>NW_018397270.1:819076-824969 GCF_002168275.2 Theobroma umbraticum
TTGGCTTTTTCTATGGCAATGACCTTAGGTCTCCAAGACTTTGGTAAGTAGTGGAGGATTTTCTTCACTAATTGAGCATTAGGAAATTCTCTTCCTAAAGCTTTAAGTCTTTCTATAATTTTAGTGAACCTCTCAAACATCTCTTTAATGGATTCGTTATCCTTCATTTTAAAGAAATCATAATCTAAAGTTAGGATACTCGCTTTTGACTCTTTCACTTGACTTGTGCCTTCATACTAATTTTCTAATATGTCCTAAATTTCTTTTGCTGAAGTGCACATAGCTACCCTATTGAATTCACTCTCCCTAAGTGTCACAACCTAAACCTAAGGCATGACCAATGCAAGAGTATTGATGGGAGTTGCCCTTTTAACTCATACAAGCCTAAAATAGATAATAAACTAATAACTATATGTGCCTCATGGGAATCATCACCATGGAATCATATGCAAACAAATATAAACAAGATTATATCATACAACAGAAAATATATAAAAACTGCTTGCAGGCTTACATGCTCATAATTGCGAAAGCAACACAAACTCTAATCAAGTGTCTATGCCATTCTTTGGCGGACACAAAACATATGCCATATCATGGCAACGTCCATATTGTCAATTATTACATGACATGACAAGTCAAATCCATAACAATCAAATATAAAAGGCAAATTGAAAGGCCAACTCCTATTGGATGCCATAACCATCACCTACCAAAAACTAAATGTAGAAGTAGCTCCCTCCAATTGACAATGAGCTAAGCAATCTACTGATTTGAAATAAAAAGTGCATCTTACATGTGTGAGTTATAAATAACTCCATCAACAGATATCGAGAAGGGGAACACGCAATAAGGAAGAGCATTTAGAAAAACACACTTTCAAAAATATGAAAATAGATGATTATCAATATTTGCAAAACTTGCCTTATTAGGAATATTCATAGAGCATTTAGAAAAACACACTTTCAAAAATATGAAAATAGATGATTATCAATATTTGCAAAACTTGCCTTATTAGGAATATTCATAAACCAAGCCTTATTTACCCAAGCGTACTCACCTGACAATCCCACTCATCTAGTGTGTCAAACAACCTTATGGTTAACCACCCGACCAAGCCCATAGTTTCGAAGTTCGTTATCTTTCAAACAACATCACGAAACCTATATCCACAATCACTCCAAGTCTGATATCTTTCAATCAGAACAAGGATAGATTAACTGTCCTTTTATAAAACATAGTATAGAAAATTATCAGTAATTTGCAAATAATATTTAAAGTTTAGAAAATCAACTTAAAAGTTTGCATAAAATTGAGCAACAAGTCAATTTAAAAGTGCTTGAAAGATAACTCAAATTCATTTTTATCTTTAGAAAACCTTTTGAAAACATTTAAGTTCAAAATAAGCCTGATCTATCGATACATTGTTCCTATGTATTATAGATTTGTCTTGTCTATCAATACATTGTTATAATGTATCAATAAATTTGAAGTAAAATACAAATCTTTTGGTTTTTAGTTGAATCTATTGGTACATTAGTTCCATGTATTGATAGATTTGACATAGAATGCACATTTTCAGCCTAGAACTCATAACTAAGACCTCAAACAAGTCTATAAGTCAACCATAGACAAATAAACAACATTTAAACATCATGAAACAATAGGCATGATACAATTCACCAATTCAATCATAAGTTCAATAATAACTTAGTCTAAATCCATACATTAGACATTCAATCAATCAAAATGGAGCTCTAACCAAGGACATCCAAACCACCTTAGTGTCATCATACTAAATAGAATAACCCGTTCCTCTTGATCGACAACTATTCATAAAAAAGGGTAGTACTTTGTTATTTACCAATATCCAACGAGTCCTTGGAATTTCTCAACTTGCTCAAACTGTTACTCGTTGTGCATAATGGCTAGTGCCTTTTGCCACTAGCTATAGGTTCATATATTGATAGGCTCCAACAACAACAATACAATAATTCAATGTACAATGTATAATCAATCAAAGGATGAAATCAATCATTAATATCTATAAAGGTCGAGTCAACATAAAGCCATAGTCAATCAACCACAATATTTTATAATAAATGGCCATAATTACCATGGCACCATGAAGGAGAAAAAAACATTTCTCATGCAACCTTTAAAATCCATCCATTACACATCAATCATTCACAAATGAGATGTTGAGATACAAAATCAATTGAAAGGCTTGTTCCCCATTTTCAAATACTATATTGTAAACTATATATACTTAATCTATAATTTTCATCAAACATACCTGAAAACATTTGTTCACCACACAAACGTTATCAAAGTCTATTTGTATGCAAGGTTGTAGAATAGGTATGCTTAATTATATTAAACTAATTAAAATTGTTGCATTTACGCACCTCAATGAAGTGTGCCTAGCTCACTTGAACCTTTCGTTGAACACTTGCTTTTCCAACAACTTCAAATCGTCTTCACAAAACTTAAAACAATATTTTCAACTTTAATACTTGGTTTTTCAAGTCTAAAAACCATAAAATCTTTTCACAAAATTGCCAACAACCTTTTAATCCATAAATCAACAACTAATTTAACTTTAACTAAAGGATTATAATCTATACCTAGCTAAAGTTAGAGCAACTTTACTTTTGTTTGCTTTAAGAGTTCCAAAACCAAATCAAACCTAGGTTTTTAGAACTAAAAACAAGTTTATGAGTATCCACAATTTTTGAAAATCAAGCGTTAAGTTTTAAAAGGTTAAAAATTAGAACTTTACCTTCCAAAGTTCTTAGAGTGAAGAAACAAGCTTGAAAATCACTTTAAATCTTCAAAATCTTTGATTTTCTGAAAAATGGAGTTAAGAGCAAAAGAAAATGAAGGTGGCTAGGTTTTAAATGAAAAACCTCATTTTTTCCTTAAAGGGAAAGTCTGAGAATATAAAAGTCTTAAAAAAAGTATGAAAAGATCAAAATACCTAATTTTTTTCAAGTCAAGGCCAAATGAATCGATACATAGGTGTAATGTATCGATACATTGTGCTTTAGGTTTCATGTATCGATACATGATGAACATGTATCAATACATGTTCATAGAAATCCCTTTTTGGGTTTGATGTATTAATACATGATGAACATGTATTGAAACATTTCATCTATAATGCAGTTTTTAAGTCCAAAACTATCCCATTTAACCCCATAAGGTGCCAACTCTCATATAAAAATGTTTAGTTATCAAAACATGGAATTTGTAAATCAATATAGTCTAGAATTCAATTTCAAAACATCAAAATAACAGTTCATCAAGTTAGGTTAAAATCTAACCTAATTAAGAAATAAGGTTCCACATTCTCTCCCCTTTAAGAAAATTCATCCTTGACTTTAGGCAACTAGGTACTAAGCTCAGTTCTAAAATAAGTGAGGGTACTTCACACGCATCTTGTCCTTGGCCTCCCAAGTCACCTCTCCATTCGAGTGATTAAGCCAAAAGACTTTCACCAAAGCTACATCCTTAGTGCGAAGTTACTTAACTTTCTCATCCAATATTTCAATTAGTTCCTCATTATATAACAAATCACCTCCCAACTGAATCTCTTTATGGCCAATCATATGAGCTAGACCAGAGGTAGCACCAATTTATAAGCTATTGCATCAATTCTCTCTAAAATCTCAAATGGTTCAATATATTTTGGCCTCAACTTGTCCTTCCTGATAAATCCATAATTCCCTAGGTAAGAAAAACTTTCAAGAACACATGGTCACGCACCTCAAACTCTAAATCTTGATGCCTGTGGTTGGTGTAGGACTTTTGTTGACTCTGAGCTATCAACAACTTATCTAGAATCAATTAAATCTTATCAGTGGAGTCTTAAGCCATCTCCGGTCCAAGGAGTTTACATTCATCAACCTCAAACCAAGTAATAGGTGATCTACACTTACACCCATGCAACGCCTCATAAGGCGCCATCTATATACTAGACTAATGACTGTTATTGTAGGTGAACTTTATCAAAGCTAGGTGTCAATCCTAAATGACTCTAAAGTCAACCACGCAAGCACATAACATATCTTCCAAAGTTTGTATAGTCCTATCAAACTATCCATCGGTCTAAAGATGAAAGGCAATGTTAAAATTAAGCTTAGTTTCCAAAGCCTTCTCAAATTTACCCCAAAATCGAGTAGTGAACTAAGTACCTCTATCCGAGACTTTGGTAACTAGAATTCCATGCAACTGCACTATCCCTTCAATGTACAACCTCACATACTATGATGCCCCATAGGTGACCTTCACTGGCAAGAAATGTGCAAACTTAGTCAACCTATCCACAATAACCTAAATGGAATCATATCCACAATAACTTTGTCACTCACACTTCCACTAGAGAATAGGTAAAGGTTGTAGGAACCTTGAGGATCTCTGATGCTCTACCTTCACCTACTAGCATACTAAACACTTAGCCATAATCTCGGCTCTATTTCTCTTCATACCTTCCCACTAGTGTACCTTTCTCAAATCATGGTACATCTTGTGGATCCAAGATATACTACATAAGCTGACAAATATGCCTACGTAAGAATCTTCCTCTTGAGACCATCCAAATCCAACACATACACTCTCGCTCCATAACGGAGTAAGCCATCAACATCTTTACAAAGGTTTTGCCTCATTTTCCCTGAAGCATCATCTAAAGCCTTGGTTTTGTTCTTACCTTATGCTTCCTTAATAAGATCAAGTAGCATAGGCCTAACCTAAAAATGTGTTAATAAAGTATCAATCTCATTGACCTTAAATAGTACTCCAATGTCTCCTAGATCAGGGATATCTTTTACTAAAGGTCTCTTACTAATGGTGATATAGGCGAAGCTCCTCATAAACTTCGAACTCAAAGCATTGACTACCACATTAGCCTTGCCGAGATGATATAAGATAATATATCATAATGGATAACTCTATGATATAGAGTATAATTTTGATATTAATTGAGCTTAGTTCTTGTGGTAATGCATGGAAATTAGTAGGTTTTATTTCAATTATTTTAAATTAAGAAATTTAGGTGAGTCAATCTAATCTTAGTTAATTTTATGCTTAATTTGGTGTTAATATGATTAAAAGAGGTTGTTATTGATTTAGACGTACTTTTGTAGGTGTTTAATGGAGGAAGAATTTTAATGGAAGACGAGGAGCAATTTTAAGGTGTAGGCTTTCACTGCACATGTCTTGATATTTTGCTCTTAACTCTCTCTACATAACTTCAAAGTAGATGATTCTTAAACCATTGGAAAGAAAATAGAAAAAACTACAACTTTTATCTTTAACACTTTGCTAATTTCTTCCTGGAAGATATTAAGAAATTGCGTCAAAATTGGAGCACTGCAGTAGTCCTAGAGCAATTATGATTTTTGCAAATTAATTGGTCGAGGCGGTGACCTTGTTGGAGGTAAGTTGTAGCTCATGCAGTCTGATGAGGAAATCCTAGCTGAAATTGACTTCTTTTTTCATCCAACTTAGCCTAACTTCAAAGCCATATAAAATTGGAGGACTTTTGAAAAAAAACGAAACACTAAATTAAAAGCTGAAAATCAAGCCACAAAGTCATTAAAGATAAGAAGAATTCAAAGGATTCAAAAAAATTCGGAGGATCAAGATTACAGTTCTTGGGTTTTATTATCTTTTTTATTCTTTTATTTTTTTAGATTGAGTTTATTGTTTAAACTTAATTTGATGATGATGTGTGACTTGATGAGAAACTAAATTATTTATCTAAGATTATGATTAAACTTAATACACAATCTAATTTATTTATCTCTCTTTTGCTTATGTTTTAGGGATTTAAGTTGTTTATTCTATTCTATTCTTAATGCTTCTAATTGCCTGATCACCAATTAGATTG
>NW_018397270.1:824979-825979 GCF_002168275.2 Theobroma umbraticum
CTAAGTTAAACCTTGACAAAGGAGATTTAGATAGGCTTTAAATAGAATAGCATATGATCTAATGCACTTTGTTGATTCGATGATTTGATTTTCATATAGGGTACACTTATAAGCCATACATAGCCAACATTAAAGCATGAACTTAATGAATTTTTCTTCAATTTAATTTGTGTAAGATTAAAAATTCATTAATTAAATCTGTCCAACAAATTGAATCAACTCCCAAATAGATTTAAAAAATTTTAAATCCTTACCAGCTTAAACCGAAACACCTAATATCAAATATATACATTGAATCAACAACAATGAGACATCATTTGTATTAAAACGAACCAAGGGAGGCTCTGATACCACTACTGGAATGGCATGAAACTCAGAGTTAACAATTATCAAATGCAGCGAAAAATAAAATTTTAAACATACCATGCCATGCCGCCACCCATGGATCACTTTGGTGGTTTTAATACAAACAAAACTAGAAGAGAAGTAATCAAAAAAATAACGTTACCTTTACCAAGTGATGTGGCTATCATGATGGTACCTCTTCCTTGTTCGCCCATGTAAACCACAAGGGGAGCAAAGAACCTGAGTCATTCAAATGCTTGGCCTCCAATGATTGAACACATGGTTGCACTTGAACCTTCACAATGAGGCTTTCTCAACTATGCCTTTGTCCTAGCAAGGTGGATAACAACTTGCCTTCTCCACTCAATCACACTTTTACTAGCTGAATCACAAAGTTGGAAAATAATTTTTCAAGTCACTCAAGAAAGTATGTAATTAGGCTTTCCGATTAGTTTTCTGACGACTCAAAAACCTAACTTGTGTGTTTCACTTTTATTATGAGGAGTAGCTGAAAAGTGATATATATATATAGGTCAATTAACTTCTTAAATTACAAATAAGACCTCAATATTATGACCCCTTATAATATTAGCCCAACACTTAATTAAACATTTTTAATCAAGACATTGTAAATTAAAATTAAATTAAATTTACT
>NW_018397270.1:825989-826793 GCF_002168275.2 Theobroma umbraticum
GCAATTAAGGCTTTAATATTATAACTAATTACAATATTAGCATTATACTTAATTATATTATTTTAATTAAGTCCTTAGAAGTTAAAACTTAGTATATGATTTAAGTCCAACTTAAATCATCATACTCCCAATTTAATTCACAATGCAACTAATTCTGTATGACCCATTA
Source organism: Theobroma umbraticum (assembly GCF_002168275.2). Classification (NCBI taxonomy): domain Eukaryota; kingdom Viridiplantae; phylum Streptophyta; class Magnoliopsida; order Malvales; family Malvaceae; genus Theobroma; species Theobroma umbraticum. The sequence goes on from NW_018397270.1 coordinate 826,159, forward strand.
TGCTCCTAACATGTTGGTAATGGAATTGAATTATAATTTTTATTAAATTAATTAACTCAATTCATAGGCCAAGATTGGCATCCAGTAATGCATCATGGCCACCAAATTGTTGGAAAAGTCAAAGTGTTCTTTGACAACTTTTCAATGTACAATCTATCAATGTAATTCATTCCCTCATTTTATATCCTAGAAATGATAAGAGCATGGTCCAATGTCTACTCTTATTGATCTCCAAATTCATTTTTGAAGTTAAATCATTAGTTTTACAAAGACTTATGAAGTTGCTTTTCATAATCTCGAACTCACCTTAGCTAAGGACTTCAACAAGCTAATATCAACCAAAAACTGTTAGGATATGTCCCTTCAATCACTTAGGGTGATGATTCTTTTCTTGACCACACATTTGCCTTCACATGCTTCATGCTATACCCAAAAGCATCCTATGTTGACATCCTTGGTTAGGCATTTATAACGATAAAATCAAAGCATAGCACTCTAGACATAAGATAACCTAGTGTCTCAAGTTTGAGGAATATTTATACAACTAACACATGAGAAGTATTGCATAGACACTTCAATGAAATACCAAATGCACTTCTTATGGTGGGTCATGTTTAGTGAACTTGCTCTCCTAG
>NW_018397270.1:826803-830289 GCF_002168275.2 Theobroma umbraticum
ACATTCTAGTTCCAAGTATCTCTATATTTTAACTTATGAGATCGGTTGCTTACTTTCCAAATAAGAAACATAAAATGTACCAATCGCTAAGTATCATTGATGTCCAATTTCAATGATACATTGACTAGGAACATTTAGAGATTATGCTTTGATGCATAGAGATCTCATAATTGCATTCCATTACAGTTTCCTTGTAAGGCATATTAATCTCAAGGACTTTATCCAATTAGACTTATAACCCATTATAATTAACCTATTATTGATGAAGGAAAACCTCTAATCATTCAACATGAATGATATTATTACATGATCGGAATCAAGCCTTAAATAATCCTAATTGGCTGTAGGGCTCTTTTTAACAAATTCTTGGTTGTTGCTCCAAGAGAAATTTGGATGATTTCTCTAACCAAGATTGTAGTTGCTGGAAAAAGGATTACTTTGCTGTCTATTAAAATTTCCAACAAACTATATAGATTCTACATTAACTGGACAATGTTCCCTAGAATGCCCATCTCCACATAACTCACATGTCACAAAAGGACTCTTAACAACATGGACACCTAGTGAATCAATTTTCTTAGTGAAAGCAACCATTTGTATAGTCAAGGAATTAATTGCATCAAGCTTATGAATACCAGCAACTTTTCTTAGACCCAAACTCTCAAATGGCCATTAGTAATTGTTGCAAGTCATCTCCTCTAACAAGTCAAAAGCCTCATCAATAGATTTACCTATTAGTGCCCTTCCTACTACAACATTAATGTTAGTTCTAATTGGTCCCAGCAAACCATTATAGATAGTCTGTGCTTGCAACCATTTAGCTAACCCATGGTAAAGGCATCTTCTAAGTAAATCCATATACCTCTCCTAAGCCTCATACAATGATTCTTAATCAAATTGCATAAAAGAGGTAATATCATTCAGCAACTTTCTTGTCTTAGCTGGTGGAAAAAACCTTAGCCAAGAATTTCTAAGCCAAATCATCCCAAGTACTAATGGAACTAGCTAGAAGCAAATTCAACCAACTTTTTGTCATAACTCTCATTGAAAATAGGAAGAGCCTCAATCTAATGGCATCATCAAAAATGCCATTAGTCTTGAATGTATTGCAAATCTCTAAAAAATTCACAAAATGTGCATTAGGATCATCATTCGACGGTCCCCTAAACTAAACTAAAGTCTAAATCATCTGAATGATTGTTGGCTTAATCTCAAAATTATTGGCTTGGATGATAGGTCTACAAATGCTAGAATGAAAGCCTTGTATGAGAGGTACAGCATATTCCTTGAAGGACTATTTTCTTTTTATTGATCAACCATTGTATTGTAGTGAGTCGAAGCATGTTGATTCTCCCTTTGAAGTTTACGAAAGGTTTTTTTGATTTTCATATCAAAAGGAATAATTTCTAAATTTCTGACTCTTCGTATACAATGACCAAAAGTACTTGAAAATAAAGAAACACAAAGTTTGAATTAAGACTAGGATTGCTTGGTATTAATATTAACAAAAATTAAGAAAAACAATTCCCCGTCAATAATGCCAAAAACTTGTTGTCAGATTTACTACGCAAGTGCATGTATTGTTAACAAGTAATATACTAGAAAGTATAATATCATTCCTACAGAGAATTGTACTAAAATCTTTTACTAAGTACTAAAATTAACACAACTTAATTTTATCCAAACAACTTATTTTTAAAACTAATGAAAATTAAAGAAACTAAAACTAAGAACAAGAATCATAATTTAATAGAATTAATCAATGAAACAAGACCTAGAATTACAATACCCCTTCAACACTTCATTTGAAAACTTTATGTTTTGCAAGTAAATTCAATTCCTCCTTAATTACGTTTTTCCATATTAGCCAATCATTTTTATGTCTACATTCTTCAATAAATATAAGTTCAAGATTCTCATTTTTTATTCTTAATATCAAGCATTATATTATACACAAAAATATCATCGACGTTTACTTCTCAGTTCCATCTTTTCCCATCAAGATATGATTTATTGAGATCTTTTTATTTTCACTAATTTCAGGTACCTGAATTTCTTTTAGAATTTTTATCAATTATGTCATATGTCTCTTCTAGAGTTTCTACTTCCTCTTTTCGACCACTTTGAATATTTGTTCTTTTTTTTTCTAAGATTTTATCTTTGGAATCGATTGATCTCCACACTTCTGGTGTGCATTGTCCTATAGGGATATCAATACTAATAGAAGCATTTGCAGCTAGTATATAAGATATAGTTATTCTCTTTAGGTTAATAAATACATCTGGCAATTGATTTAGTATATTTTGTAAAAGAATTATCTTTTGAATTTCAAGTTCATATTGATTTGTGTAAGGATCAAAACTAGATAAAGATAATTCATTTTGAGAAATTTCCTTTTCCAGCTGCTTATTTTCTCCCTCTAATGTTGGAAAAATTATTTCATCAAAAATTACAATCAACAAACTTTGCCATGAATAAATCTTCTTATTGATAATTCTAAATATTTAATTATAAATGAAGATTCATATCCAACATATATTCCTAACCTCTTTTGAGGACTCATCTTTGTGCATTGCGATGAAGTAATTGAAATATTTACCACACCCTAAAATTCTTCGATGAGAAATATTTGATCTCTGACCATAAACCAATGGTATAAGGGAGATGATTTGGCCTAATGCATACAAATGCTGCTGCATCCAAAATGGCATGCCTCCAAATAGAAATTGAGAGTTTAAATTTCATAAGTAATGACCTTGCAATCAGTTGGAAGTATTTAATAAACGATTCTACTAAACTATTTTGTGTATGAACTTAAGTAACAAGTCCCTCAATAGTTATTCCAACTAATATGCAATATTAAAGGCTGGAGATGTAAATTCATCAGGATTGTCAAAACTAATTGTATTGATTACATAATAACAAAAATGCTTCCAAACAAATGATTTTGGCAATCAATCTTGCAAATGTCAAATTGCAAGTTGCTAACTGTAACACCCCATACCCTCGCATAGGAGCCAATACGACCTTATCGACAAGACAAAGGGTCGATCGACATAAATCTAAGTGCCAAGGAGCTGTGATGAGTGGAAGGAATAGTTTGAAATAAAATATTCCGTACACAAGAAAATAGAAAGTGAATAATAATATTCTTATCAAGCATGAATTAGCAAGTTAAAAGGTGAGTCAGAGGTGGACTAGGACAAAGTGAGACATTTTGGATCCCGAGGAGACAAGTGGAGAACTTTGGATTAAAATAATATTAAAATAGTAATATTTTAACTGTTATCGAAATTAGTCATGAAGGAAGATTATATGACTAATCTAAGTGAGAAAGCAGAAGTAAGAAAGAATTTTGAAGAAAAATGACATTAGTGGGACATGCGTGCCTTTATTAAAAAAAGCTAGAGTGAGTAAGTATATATTTAAATATTATGATGACACCTTGACAAGATGCAAATTTTATATTTTGTTTGCACACATATA
>NW_018397270.1:830299-830653 GCF_002168275.2 Theobroma umbraticum
GATAGAAGAAAATTGGAGTTTAAAACATGTTGGAAGGACTAAATTGTAAAGGATGAAAGTTTGGATGGTTAAATGATAAATATGGAAAAGTTTGAGGACATATGTGTAATTTTAATTGAATAGACATTTACTTACTAAGGAAGGTTAGATTATGTGGAATATGATATGTGCATGTGAAATTCACTATTACATGCAAATCATTGCATTGAAAAAAAAGAAAGTGGGAAACATGTGAGACCCTATCATGTGAAAGTTGATAAAGAGAAAAAGTAATAAAAAGTATTTAAATGGGAGAACCATGGTTTAGCAAAGATAGCCCATGGTAAATAAAATAAGGATGGTAATGTGATTTGA
>NW_018397270.1:830663-830782 GCF_002168275.2 Theobroma umbraticum
AAGAATAATTTAGTTGCATGAAATCCTATTGGTTTTGAGGGAGGTTAAATAGGATTCAAGAGTGGAAAAATGCATGAAGCCTTATTGATTCATGGGATGGCAAAGGCTATTGGTAAAGG